>NC_056729.1:775907615-776207615 GCF_019279795.1 Protopterus annectens
ATATATATATATATGTATATATGTGTGCATATATATATATATATATATATATATGTGTGTGTGTGTGTGTGTGTGTATATATATATATATATATATATATAAAATGTGTGCATGTGTGTGCGCGCAGTGGATATAAAAAGTGTACACACCCGTGTTAAAATGCCATTTTTTTGTGATATAAAAAATGAAACCACAATAAATAATTTCAAAAATGTTCCCACCATTAATGTGACCTATAACCTGTACAATTCAATTGAAAAACAAACAAATCTGTTAGGGGGAAAATATAAAAAATAAAAAACGTACATTAAGCTGGTTGCATAAGTGTGCACACCCTTAAACTAATAGTTTGTTGAAGCACCTTTTGATATAATTACAGCAAAAGAGGAGAAAATATGGGACAACAGTGACATTACAAAGAACTGGACATCCCTCCAAAATTTATGAAAGGACAAGACAAAAACTGGTCAGGGAGGCTGCCAAGAGACTTACAACAACACTGAAGGAACTGCTGGAATTTCTGGCAAGTACTGGTTGTGTACTACGTGTGACAACAATCTCCCATATTCTCAATACGTCTCGACTATGGTGTGGGGTTGCAAGACGGAAGCCTTTTCTTACACAAAAAAACATCCAGGCTGGGCTAAAATTAGCAAAACAATACATAGTCTCCCAGAAGCATGTTGGAAAATGTGTTATGGTCTGATGAGACCAAGGTTGAACTTTTTGGTCACAGTTCCACAAGATACATTTTGCATAAAAACAACACCTTGCATCACCAAAAGAACACCATCCCCACGGTGAAGCATGGTGGTGGCAGTATCATGCTTTGGGGTTGCTATTCTTCAGCTGGAAATGGGGCTTTAGTCAAGGTGGAAGGAATTATGAACAGTTCCAAATACCATTCACTTTTGGCCCAAAACCTTCAGGCATCTGCTAGAAAGCTGAAGATGAAGAGGAATTTCACCTGTCAGCATGACAATGACCCCAAGCATACATCCAAATCAACAAAAGAATGGCTTCACCAGAAGAAAATTAAAGTTTTGGAATGGCCTAGCCAGACCCCAGACCTAAATCCTATAGAAAATCTGTGAAGTGACCTGAAGAAGCCTGTGCACAAGAGATGCCCTATCAGTCTGACAGATTTGGAGTGCTTTTGCAAGGAAGAGTGGGCAAATATTGCCAAGTCAAGATGTGCCATGCTGATAGACTCCTACCCAAGAAGACTGAATGCTGTAATTAAATCAAAAGGTGCTTCAGCAATGTATTAGTTAAGGGTGTGCACACTTATGTAAGCAGCTTACTGTACATTTTTTATATTTTTCCCCTAACATATTTGTTTATTTTTCAATTGAATTGTACAGGTTATAGGTCTCTCTCAGACTCCTACTTCTCAGAAGTCTACTTTTCAAGACAAGCAACGTATTATCTGACAGTTTGCTTCCCCTTTCTCTAGGCCGGATCTTTTATCCCTTTGTCTTTCCCTGTCCCTTTTCAATTGATTAAAGGTCACTCATGACTCTTGGGTTTTGTCCTTCATCCATCAGGGATATTTCAAGGTATGGGAAATTCTTTCTTCCTTTCCTGGGCGTCCCTCAACTTCCTCAGGAACACCTTTCTTTCTTTTAGGAACAGCTTTCACCACTTCTGGCTCAGGGCACCATTTAAGTTGTGCCCCCTACCCAGAAGAAAGGCATCTGGAGACCCATTTTGGGCATTTCTCTGCTTATAATACCTTTCTAAAGGTCCCTTCCTTTTGGATGTCGTCCTTTCAGACCCTGTTCCCTCTTCTTCTTTCCAAGACATTATTGGCATCTCTGGACCTGAAGGATGCCTACCATCCAGCCCTTTTCAGGAAGTTTTTACATTTCTCTTTTTCTTCCTTGCATTTTCAGTTCTCTACTTTGCCCTTTGGCTCTCTACTGTCACAAGAGTATTCACCAAATGCTTTGCTCCTGTCTTTGCCTTCTGCAGGATGAGAGGGGTTCAGATCTTTCTTTATCTAGATGACTTACTCATTCAGACTTCATCTGCCAGGGTTCTGCTTCAGCACTTCCAGTTTACTGTTTGTCTGTTACAAAACCTGGAGTTTACCAGAAATCAGTCCTGGTTCCTTCTCGGGAACATGTTTTTCTCAATTGCAAGATCCAGACCATTCCCATGCTGGCAACCCTGCCTCCACCCAAGGCCCTCTCTCTGATCACCTTTTTTCATTCTGTTCTTCCTCTGGTTTCATTCACAGCTAGTTATTTTCTCAGGGTTCTAGGATTCATGGCTTCCACCATTCCTATGCTGCCTTTAGCCAGGATCCATATGAGAAAACTACAGTGATTCCTCAAGTCAGTGTGGCTTCATCACTGTCATCCACTGGATTTCCTTGTTCCCTTCCTTCCATGTCTCAGGCTCTAAATTCAGTGGTGGATTCATCAGCCAGAACTTCCTTTCCATCCTCCAGTCCCATCTCAGGAACTCTTTTTGGATGCCTCAGATGAGGGTAGGAAGATTCTTTCGGTTCTGTCAAGACTCCAGGGTGTCTGGTCTCATCAGAGGTCAGATCATATCAGCATCATACAGGTAAGAGCTCTCCTGTTAGCTCTTCAAGCTTTTCATTCCATTTTTCTTCCAGGGCCCCTCAAGGTTTTCACAGACAGCTCCACAGTGATGTGGTATATAAACAAGCAAGGGGGGACATGGTTCTACTTTGCAGACTCACTCTTCAAGTCTGTGATCTAGCTGTCCACTATCAAGTCACTCTCTAGGCTATCTACATTCCTACAGATCAGAATATAGTGGTAGACTCTCAAAGCATTTCCAGCACACAATCTCACAAATGGATGCTTCACAGAGATATGTTTCTGGACATTCTCCATCAGTGGGGTATTCCACAGGTAGATCATTTTACCTCCCCTCTGAACAGACCACTTTCTTTTTTCTGTTCCAGAGGCCCATGGCACTTGGTTTGGAAGGTGGACATCCTGTCTTTTCCTTGGAAGGGGATGTTTCTCTATGCCTTTCCTCCCTTCCCCTGATTCTGAGGGTCCTGTATAAGATCAAGACTCCCCTGAAGTTTTGCTGGTGACTATTTTTTGGCCCAGACAGCATTGATTCCCCCTTCTACACTTAACCAGGGTCTATCACCACAAGTTTCTTCACCAGGTGATCCTTCTCACACAAGACAAGGCATCTCTTATCCATTCTGACTTGTCCAGTCTTCAACTGACGCTGTGGACGATAAGGTTTTGATCCCTTTTAGGCATCTCTTTTCCGAGGACCTGCGTAGAGTTCTATAAGAGGCCAGGTAACCCACTACCAGGAAGTCATATTTGTCCAAATGGAAAATATTTTCTTCCTGGTGCCTCTTTCATAACCACCATCCCTTTTCAGTAGGTGTTCCTGGGGTTCTCTCTTATTTTTGTGAATTGCTCCACATTGGGTTAGCATATTCTTCACCTGTCAGTTATTTTTGATGTCTGCCTTTGACTCCTCCTCCTCTGTCCTCTAGATTTGAAGTCCTACAGTTTCTTAAAGACATTATTTATATCAGGCCTAACAGGAAGCCTGTTCCACCTTCCTGAGACCTCAGTTTTATTTTTGAAAATTGACTCAAGCTTCTTTTAAGCCTGCAGATTCAGCTTCTTTGCAGCATTGTATTTAGAAGACTGCTCTTCTTTTAACCCTTACTTCAGCTAGAAGAGTATCTAAACTCTAGATTCTTATGGCTGTTGTTCCTTTCTTTGTTTTTTACAGAGACAGGGTGTCTCTTCATACTATTCTTTCCTTTATGCCCAAGGTGGTTAATGAGTTGTCTCTTAATCAGACCCTCCTTTTTTCATATCTTCAGTCTGGCTAGTGAGAATGTCCTTCACACCAGACCCTCCTTTTTTCATATCTACAGTCTGGCTACTGGAATGTCCTTCACACCTTAGATTTGCATAGGCATTTCAGATATTTGGATAAGACTAAGGCCATTCGCTGAACAGCTTTTTGTTTCATTTCATCCTAGGTCTTTGGGTTTGGCAGTTTCAAAACAAACTATTGTTTCCTGGATCTCTGAGGTCATTTCTTTTTGTTACTCATTTCATGGTAAATGTCTTTCTGCCTTTGTAAAGGCTCATTCTACCAGAGCTGTTGCTTTCTCCGTTGCCTTTTTCATAGGGCTAGACATCATTTCCATCCTCGAGGTTGCTACTTGGACTTCTGTCCCTACCTTCACTAAACATTACAAGTTGGATATTGTTTCCAGAGCAAGAGTTGGCTTTGCCAGAGCTATCCTGCATGGGTTTCTGGGGGGCTCTTCTGTGCATTCTCTTCCCAGGTTTCCTCTTGAGCTTTTGTACTCTCCCTTATGTAAAGAATACTGCAACAGTTATATGGAATGACATAGTGCAGTTGTGTAAAATCTTACCATAACAATAGCTGTCCTTCTCTTCACTGTTGCAGTATTTGCTTCCCTCCTCCCTACCTCCCTCCCTCTTCTGCTCTAACCTATTCTTCTTGCCTTCCTGGCCAGAGGTTCTTTTTCTCTTTCTGGATGTACATGTTTCTCCTGGTCCCTAGGGGTATTCTGTTGTTCTTGGGTCTTTTCAGTTCTGAAGTATGTATGTCCATACATCACCTTTATGCCCTACTCCTTGCTCGGGGAGCATAAGTGTGATGTACGACATCTGTTAATTCCAAAGTCTTTGGCATACTAGTCAGGCGTTGGGCTTTGCTTAGCAGGAGATTCCTTATATAAAGAATACTACAGCAGTGAAGAGAAGGGCATCTATTGTTATAAGATTTTACACAACTGTACTTTCTTCAGGTTCATACTCCTCCACTAGCCACTAACTTTCCCCAGGATGTCTGAGCCTGCAGCAACCACTTGCTGTCATTGTACACAAGCCATCTCATCCTGCATGCATACTGTTAATCAATCTCAGCACATCTGGATCACTGTCAGGGCTTCATCCTTCTGTGCCACAGAGATAGAGAGTGAAGTGTCTTTCATGACTTGATTAAGCTTTTGTACAGAGTTGTTTATGGGACTGTCTTAGTGTAGTTCTTGCTACATTTGAATTAGTAGTCTTAATCATCAGTCTACTTATACTGCATTTAATGAAGTTAGACCATAACAGTCAGGCTAGCATACCTTATTAAGCAGGTCATCTGTATGTAGCAAGTGCAAATAACTAAGTATGTGCTGTTTATTTTCTTTTGTTAACTGGAATCGCCATTTTTCAGCTTTAACCCTAGAAGAATCAAAATCCAGTACATCAGGGGCAGTCCTGATAAAATAATCAAAGTGAAAAGTAAAGGGAAGTTCATATTACTTTTTTACTGACATTGTGGATATTAAACAGGGACAGTGATGTTAACTGTGCAGTGTGTAACTGATCTTTTTTTTTATCTTTGAAGGGACATGACCAGAGTTCTACTCTAGCTCAACACTCGGTTGAACTGACTCTGCCAAAACATCACCCCTTTCACAGAGACCTGCTACAGTATGCCAAACTGATGGAGTGGTTGAAGAATACTGACAGAGAAAAGTATGAAGGCCTCATTCGGGTAATTATATTGCATTCTGAAGAATTTATTATAGTATTTCAGGTTGCCTTCTTCTCCTTTCAACTTTTCCTATTAGGGGTCACCACAGCAGAGCAGCTGTCCACAGAATGATTATAAGTGGAGTTTTATGATATTGAGTTGCCAGCCTGGTGCTCAGTCTTCCATAGGAGGCACACATATGCACACACTCACCCCTAGGACCAATTTAGCGTCTCCATTCCACCTGCAGCATGTCTTTGGGATGTGGGAAGAAACTGCAGCACCCGGGGGAAACGCACACGACTGCAGGGAGGACTTGCAGACTCTGCACAGAAGGCACCCCAGCCGAGAATCGAACCGGGGAACCTCTCACTGTGAGGTGGCAGCACTAACCACTGCAGCCACCCTTGAGTAAAAAGAAGGTGCATTTTTATTTTAGTGTTTATTTTCTGGACTTCCAGAATGGCAGCACACTTGTCAACATAATGATTAGTGATCTTCCAGTGTGAAAATTGAAATTGTGAAAAAAAACTCTAAACCTGTCAGATTGGATAAAATGCAATTACTGGCTTGTAATCACACTACCTGCATGCCAGAAAAGAAGAAATTTGGAAAAATGACCAACCAAAAAAAGAAGATAAAACTCTAGCTAGGAAGAATCTTGCATATGTTCCACAAGAAGCATTTCACACTTCATCTTTGGTACAGGAGGTGGTTTCCAGCAATTTATAGGAAAAAAAGTCAGTCATATACATTCAGGGATGTTTAAAATAAGTGAAACGCTGAAGGACTCTGTGCAGTCACATGACAAAGTCTGGAGAAATAAAAGATATATTAACTAGCTATTCAGATGAGCTGATAAAACAGCAAAAATCCTGGAGAATGAAAAACCTGTTTGGTTGCAAAACAAGCTAAGAAGGGAAATTATGTTTAGCCAGCAAAGAGTGACCCAGGAAGTAGAAGGGGACTCTGCTTTTAATTCATCTGACAAGAGGAAAGCCCATAAAGTGACTTTGCTAGTGAGATGTTTTCTATTGTTCTAAAGGAAAATGCTTGATGAACAGAAAAAGAAAAAACACACACAGAAGTTGACTAGAAGAATACTTTGGATTTGCACATAGGCTGGAGTTTTGAGATGGGCATGACCAGGAAGAAGATCAGAAACATTATGAAATTAGTGAATAAATGGGAGACTGAAATGCATCACTCCCATTAGATATAGGATTAAGCATGTAGAGTGTTGCTTTGCATGAAGAAGTGGCCGAGAAGGATATTGGAATTCTGCTGATTGTGTTAAACTGTAAAGCATATACCTCACTTTGTCATTAATGTTTAGAAGAACACTGAAGGGACTGAAAAAGTAACTGTAAGTAAAACGTTTTTGTTTGTATTAATATTTATATAAAAATTAATGTTATAAATTAAATGTATTGTAAAGCACTTTTGTAGATGGTGCAGACAGGTATTTTGCATGTGAAGTGGGGGGAGTCTTATCAGTGGCAGCTGTCTATTCTAAAGATATTAAAGCAGGGAACCATTTTTCTTACTTGTAATTTGTCCAGGTTTTACATTGTAGCGAGGTAAAAAAAGTCTGGAAAGAAGCAAGTCAAATGATGTAATTTTGGGTTGCTGGTGTGGAAATATAGTGTATTGATCATGTTTTATGCAAAATTAAGATAATATCCTGTTTCTACAGGGGTAGATATTTAAATTATTGCCATTGATTTAAGGAATAGATTAGTGTTTAAAGCAAATAGGTTTGAAAAATAACACAAAATTATGAAAGGCACGAAAATGGTAGTTTCCATATATTTGCAAAGGCTTTAGCTATTTTTTGTATTAGTAAATGCTCTTAGTGGGAGGTAAGAAGTCTACAGGTGCAAACAGCTGACTTTAAGAAGTCTGTACAGTGTGCTCTGAGTAAAATTTACAAAGATTCTTTCATGCATCTGCAAAATTACTAGCTTGTTTGTCTCATTACCAGCTGCTTGGAGATCAGTTGTCTGCAGGTGCAAACAGTTAATCGTGAGACATCTGAATGCTGCGTGCTGTGAGAAATGTATGAGATACAATACAGTTAATGTTTTAAGGTACATTGACAAAGAGTACAGTGAAAAATAAAGTTTGAAACTGTAAGAAGTGAATAAGTTATACAAGTTGTTTTCTTCCCAGCTTCTTTAATACATAAGTGCATTTAATATAACAGTGCAGAATTTTGTTTATTCCTACAGTTTAAGTCAACCCTTAGCATGCTTTTCTCCCTACATTATAGTTTCAGTATCATGTAGGTACCAGGAACCTGTTTGTCCTTTATAAAGCGTTATAAAGATTTCATTTTCTTGCCTTGGAGTCAAGGGAAGGGAAAGCCCACCAAGTTTTTTTTAAGCTTTGCTTCTCACATACTTTGTACAGGAATTTGTCCCCATGTGCATGACATACTGCAGACACAGAGAAATCTGTAGTTTACCCTGTCAGATACTGCTGGTAATCTTAGACCGGTAATTAGTCTTGCCAATGTCAGAAGCTCAGCAGCTGCTATTAAAAAAAGGCCAAGAGCTCTGACAGTATTTTCCACCATCTTTATTAAAGAGAAGGAAGATAAACCATATAATTTCATCTAGTTGATAGGGTTACCATCTGTCTCGGTTTCTGTAGCGCAGTCTTGATTTGGGCAGTTCTGTCTTATGGTGGGCGTTATGAAAAATGGTAAATGTGTCGAAATTCTGCAAGAAATATATTTTCTGACTTTTCTCTAAATGTCACAGAAATTTTATTTTTATATTACATTTACATCATCTTAATATATAAAGTTGTGTAAACATCCAACATTGTATATCAGAGTCTTTCTTGGTGATAAGTTGAAAATAATTATTTTTCATTTGATGATTGTATAGTTTATCCTGTATAATATCAAGTTTCAGTAATATTGTCCCTCTTTGAGCATCTAAAAAAGATGGTCACCCTAATAGCTGACTACATATTTTGTGTACAGATCCACTTATAAGTGGTATTTTCTGTAACTGCAACTGCTTCATAGAAATTGTTAGACTTGTGCACAGAACTGCTGATGTCATGCTCAAGGACTATGGTTTTAATGGAGTGGTTAGTATGCTGTAATTTATAATCAAGGGAAGGAGAACAGCTGCATGGAGTGGTGATTGCTAGATGGGCTCCTGTAGTGATAGAGGAAAAAAGACAATAATGGCAGATTTGTTGTAATAAGGGGTTATTGGTATTGGAGATAGATTTGGCATTTATTTGTTGACTACCTAAAACCACTGTTGTGGAGCTTAAGAGAATTTTGGGAGAAATTAATAGCGTTCACCAGGAACTACTTTTATGGTTGGGGAGTAGGACTTGATTTGCAATAGTGATCAGGGAGATATAGAAAGGAAAATATATCAAGGATAGATTTCTGACAGTATTTGGTATGGGTGATTCAAATTTAGTAGTAGGAATGCGGACAGAATTTCCCAGAAAACAAGGCTAAATGAAAGAATTACTATTTTCCCCCAATGTACACTAACTAGGATGTCCTTCAAGGATGCATCTGCAGTCCTTACAAATGGGTTGTCCTGTCGTCAGGCAGCCCTTCGGTCGGCCGGATTCCACAGTCTGGGTCTGGCCTCGGCTGGTGTCGCACTGCACCCGACGTCATAGCTGCAGTTATTCGGGTATAAAGGCATCAGCCAACGCCATTTTCCTCAGTCTTTCTTGCCACGTGGCCCGAAGCAGAAGCTGTTCGCAAGTGCGGTCGGTCAGAACCAGAGATTACTACTACCGAATACTATCAAGACTTCTAAAAAGCTAAGTACCCCGTTGGGGACTCTTTCTTGCCTCAGCCGATGTCAGAAAAAGTGAATAATTGTTTAACTTGTGGGAAACAAATGCCTCATAAAGATTTCCACTCTTACTGCTTACCTTGTTTAGGCCCAGACCACGACGTCGCTGCTTGTCTAGCCTGTGCTTCTTTTAACTGACGGACGCTTAGACGTCGGTCGGAATTTGCTGAGCAGTTTTTTGGCACTGATTTTGCTTATATTATGCCGTCGGATCCTCCGACTTCACAAATATCCAAAAAACACAAGGAAAAGGACTGACACTCGCGGTCCGTGGTTTCGGCCGAAACCGCGGTTAAGCCAACCGCGAGTTTCTCGGTTTTGGCTGAAACCGAGCAAGCGGTTCTTCCTTCAGCCGAAAACATGCCTTCTACCGAGGCCTCTTCAAACCTGGTGGAATCGGCTTCTGAAATCCAACCTGTGGTTGCGGTTTCACAGGAATTATCTGACACTATTCCCTTGGATATCTCTACTCCTGCACGTGGAGCTGCTAGGCCTCCTGCAGCCATGTCCATTAAGGCCTTTGCCAGGGCTAAAGCAGCTAAAGCTACAAAAACTGTGCCTGTTAAGACCCCCTCTCACAGGCCCAGCTCCAGTTCCCAAATGCTTTCCTTGGCAGAGGATCTTATTTCTTTAATCCGGGGATCCCAACCTCATCCAGACAGGGCCTTTCATCCACCTCCAGAGAAGAGGCCTAGAGCAGAGCCCCCTGAGCCAGTGTCCACAGATGATTCCTCTGATGATTCAGATAATACAGACCCTCCAGAGGCTCCTTATTCCCCTTACGAAGACTCTGATGCTGAAGAGTCCATCCCTTCTGCCTCTCCACCTGAGGAATTTTCCTTTGGTGAAACCTTGCATGCTATGAGGGAACAATTTCAGTGGCAGGGCCAAGATTTTTCAGACTCCAGGAAAAGGCTTAGAACCTTTTTGCATTTACCACAACATAGGCCTTTAGCCATACCCCCAGTTCTTTCTGTTGTAGATGATGCATTTAATGATGCTTGTACTGCTCCTGATTCATTACCTCCAGCCCCTGCTAAGCCCGATAGGTACTACAGGGTCCCGGACACACATCACCATTTATACAAGGCTCCTTTTGCAGATCCGAGACTATCTCCCAGGGGCCTAAGGCTATAGCAACTACCTCTGCTAAAATCCCTCCCTCTGAAAGGGAATCCAGGTCCTTAGAGATGGGGTAAAAAAGTTTACACTTCTGCTACTCTGTCAGCTAGGGCCTTGAACTGTCAATTTCATATGATCCAATATCAAGAATTTATGCTTGACCAGTTAACTAAAAACTGTCCTCTGATGAACCTTTTGATAAGAAGTATGTTCGGGAAATGGTACATAACATTCAGCAAGTTAGTAACCATTCTTTAAAATGCAGCTATGATGCACTGGAGGCTTCCTTTAGATCAGCCATGACTGGTACAGTTATCAGAAGGCATGCATGGTTGAAAGAGCAGGCCTTACGGACCATGTCAAAACAAAACTGTTAGATGCTCCCATGGACAAGGCCAATTTATTTGGTTCTCCTGCACAACAGGTACTGAAGAAGATGGAGGAGAAGGCAAAATCTGTACAAACAGTGAAAGATTTCTTACAGGTCCAACCTCCGAGGTTTAGCAGGAATTGGCCCTCCAAAACTTGGTCCTTTCCAGACTCCTCTAAAGCACAGAGAGGCAGGAATATGCGATCAAGAGGCAGAAACCAATCCAGGGGTGCCTACAGGGGCGCCAGTGGCAGGTAACAACCAGCGAGGCACAGACACCCCCACCACCACTGCAACAGGACAATCACAGTGACTTGGCTCTGGCACCGCCTACAAGGGAACAACTAGAAGCACCCTTAGGCGGAAAGCTAGCCTTATTCTCAATAAACTGGCATTACATCACAAGAGACAAGTGGATTTTACAGACAATAGACCAAGGCTACAGGTTCCACTTCCATACTCTACCAGGGAAGAGGAATGCCAAACCTACCGCCAAATCAAAAGACAGAAGCTCTAAAACAAATATCGCAATTATTAAAGATGAGAGCTGTGGAAAAGGTACCATCTATGGAGCAAGGAAAGGGATTTTACTCCAGACTCTTCCTGGTACCAAGAAAAGAGAACAAATGGAGGCCTATTCTCGACCTGTCCGCTTTAAACACATTCCTCATTGTTCCAAAATTCAAAATGCTGACTCTACAGCAGCTTCTTCCCATGCTGGGCAAGGAGTCTTGGCTGGTAACTCTAGATCTCAAGGAGGCATACCTGCCGTCCCCATGCGACCAAATTGCAGAAGATACCTCAGATTTCTTGCAGGATCAGAGCATTATCAATTCTCAGCATTGCCCTTTGGCTTATCTACTGCGCCCAGAGTGTTCACGAAATGCCTGGCATCAGTAATTGCTCATTGCAGGCTTCAAGGAATCCAAATTTACCCCTACCCGGGCGACTGCCTGATACAAGCGGACAACAAAAACAAGCTAACAGAAGACTTACAAAGAGTCATTTACCTGCTACAAGCCCTGGGATATACAGTCAACATAAAAAAGTCAAGGCTGATACCATCCCAAAGAATAACCTTTTTGGGTGCAGAGCTGGACACATCAAAGCAAATGGCATTCCTAACTGCAGAAAAGCAAGAGCAACTACATCTCTACTTCTTGGCATTAACAAAGCAGAACCATCTAACAGCAAGAAAAGTACTGCAAGCCCTGGGCTTCATGGCATCCTGCATAATACTGGTCCCTCATGCCAGACTGCATATGAGGAAGCTACAGTGGTACCTAAAGAATTTATGGTCTCAACACAAGCACAGCCTAGAAACCAAAATTCCAATAATCCCATGCCTGAAGCAAGAGTTCCTATGGTGGGCTCAGGCCTGTCAATCAAACACAGGATTGCCCTTCTACAGCATTCAACCAAGCCAAACCATCACGACGTAGCCTCAGACCTCGGTTGGGGGGCCCACATGCTGGACAAGTGCATACAAGGCTTATGGACTCAAGACCAGCTGCACCTACACATAAATCTAAAGGAAATGCTGGCAGTAAAATTGGCAATCAGACCATTTCTCCGAGAAGGTCAGTTGATGATAAGGACAGACAACACCACAGTTATGTGGTACATCAACAAACAGGGAGGCACACATTCATACCCTCTATGCCAGATGGCACTGGACCTATGGAATGTGGCTCTGAGCTACAACATTCAGTTACAAGCAATTTTTGTACCAGGAAAAGAAAACATTCTAGCAGACATATTAAGCAGGACTACCACGGATGCCCACGAATGGATGCTGCATCCGGACATATTCAAAGCCATTACAAGAAAATGGGGACTCCCAGAAATAGAGTTATTTGCATCCCCTCGCAATCACCAACTAAAGAAATTCTGCACAAGGACGTACCACCCACTTGCTTGGAAGGTGGACTCCCTATCTTTCAGTTGGAAAAACCTGACAGCATACGCATTCCCACCACTTCCTTTGTTGCACAAGGTGCTATTGAAGATCAAAGAAGACCATCCAAGGATCATTCTGATAGCTCCAGACTGGCCAAGGCAACATTGGTACCCATTACTAAGGAGCATGTCTCGGGAACAAATATGGACACTACCCCTGGTTCCATTGCTGTTAACACAGAACAACTACAACATCCTGCATCCAAGCCTGAAAACTCTGCAGCTGACTGCCTGGAACATTACATAAGATCAATTAACCCAAATTTATCACAAAGGGTTAAAGACATTATCCTTGAGGCTCGCAGATCCTCAACAAGGAAAAATTATGCAGCAAAATGGAAAAGATATCTCATTTAGAATACTGCAAAGGGAGAAGATGCGTCACTGGTAAACATAGCCAACATCCTGGAATACTTGGCAGAGCTCTTCCACACAGGCCTGTCCTATTCTTCCATCAAGATACATGCATCAGCAATTTCAGCAGAATACAGCTTGGATCCTCCTGTCTTCGCATCCTCTGCTCACGCAGTTTCTGCGAGGAATTAAAAATGTAAAACCTCCTAGGAAACCACCATTGCCAGCATGGGACTTGAACTTTGTGCTAGAAAAATTGACACTTCCTCCTTTCGAACCAGCAGCAACAGCAGAATTACAATACTTATCATGGAAGACTGCTTTCCTGCTGGAAATCACTTCAGCAAGAAGGGTATCTGAACTACAGGCATTAATGGCAGTGCAACCTTTCCTGATCTTCCATCAAGATAGAGTGTCCATGAGAACAAATCCTACTTTTATGCCTAAGGTGGTATCCAGAGTATCTTTAAATCAGGCTATCCACCTACCTACATTCTTCCCCAACCCACAGAACAGGGGAGAAAGACTGTTGCATACCTTGGATGTACATAGACAGTTACGCTACTACCTGGACAGGACCAAGGGCAATAGAAAAACTGACCAACTACTGGTAGCATATGCAACAGGAAGGGAAGGAAAAGCAATTTCAAAACAGACAATCTCCAAGTGGATAGGAAATTGCATTAGATTTTGTTATTCCTACCATGGAAAGAAAACTCCAGAGAACATCAGGCCTCACTCTACAAGGGCTACAGCCACTACCACAGCTTTCTTATGAGTGGCTACCAAGGACATTATAGAGGCGGCTACTTGGACCTCCGTGCATACATTTGCCAAGCATTATAACTTACCTTTATACTCTAGATCCCGAGCAGGTTTTGCCACTGCTGTTTTGCAAGGGATCCTAACTACACCATAATCTCTTCTTTCCTCCTCCCCTGGTTTGGCTATGGTATTCTACCCATTTGTAAGGACTGCAGATGCATCCTTGAAGGACATAGTACAGTTTTGTACCTACCATAAATGTAGATGTCCGATAGGAATGCATCTGCAGTCAAGACCACCCGCCTTCCCCCCTGTGGTACTCATAGGGTATTTGCCCATCTTATAGCTAGCTGGGGGGGGATCTATTATGGTGTATTTGTTTGTATATATGTACATACATGCTTATTTTTTGTGTTTACTCTCTACTATTTGGAAACATTGGCATTTATCCAAATTTAGCCTTCCAAGAGGGCACCTGACATCTGGGGCAAGAAACACTGAGGAAAACGGCGTCGGCTGATGCCTTTATACCCGAAGAACTGCAGCTATGACGTCGGGTGAAGTGCGACACCAGCCGAGGCCAGACCCAGACTTTGGAATCCGGCCGACCGAAGGGCTGCCTGACGACAGGACAACCCATTTGTAAGGACTGCAGATGCATTCCTATCGGACATCTACATTTATGGTAGGTACAAAACTGTACTTTATACTGGATGGAAATTTTATATCAGAGGAGCATGTGTATTTAATATGAAAGTATTGGCACACATCCAGTAACTGATGTCCTTCAAGAATGCAACTGCAGTCATAACATATGGGTTGTCCTGCCTCAGGCAGCCCTCGGTCGGCCGGATTCCAAAGTCTGGGTCCGACGTCGGCTGATGTCGCATTTCTCTCCGACGTCAGAGCGGCTGGAATACATAAGCATCAGCCGACGCCATCTTCTTCAGTCTTTCTTGCCGCGCAGTGCCCGAAGCAGAAGCAGTTCGCAAGTGCCGGTCGGTCAGCTCCTGTATTCTTCGAATCCGAAGTCATCAAAAAGCTAAGTACCCCGTTGGGGACCTTTTCTTGCCTCAGCCGATGTCAGAAATTACTGAAAAAGTAAATAATTGTTTGTCTTGTGTTAAACAAATACCTCATAAGGATTTCCACTCTTACTGCCTTCCTTGCTTTGGCCCAGACCACGACGTCTAGGCCTGTGCCGCCTGTGCTCGCTTCAATAAGCGCACTCTAAGGCGCTGGGCGGAGTTCGCTGAAGACTTTTTCGGCTAAAAATTCGATTATACAATGCCGTCGGAACTACCGACATCGCAGACTCCTAAGAAACGAAAAGACCGGGACCGACATCCTCAGCCCGCGTCTTCCTCCGACACCACGCCAAAACCTACCGCGAGTGCCCCGGTTCCCTCTGAGGCGGTTATTTCACCACTCCGAACCGAAGACACCGCATTACCGATACCTCCAATACCGGAGACCACACCGACGCCAGTTATTGATTTTCCTCCGGATACTGAAACCGAGGAAATGCCCGAGACCATTGCTGTGGATAAGGTCACTCCTGCACGTGGAGCTGTTAGGCCTCCCATGTCCATGTCTATCAAGGCCTACACACATGCTAAGGCAGCCAGCAAGACCAAGCACCTTACTGCTAAAGCCTTACCTCATCTTACTCCTGAAACACAAATCATGATTATGGCCGCAGACTTAATTTCCATGATCAGAGGTTCACAGGCCCATCCTGAGAGAGGATCCCAGCCTCCTCCTGATAAGAGGCCCAGGGTTGAACCCTCTGACCCCTCTCCCTTCAGATGAAGATTCTGAGGACTCTGTTCACTCCGATAGCCAGGAAGAGCCCTTCCAGACCTATGAGGACTCAGATGCAGAGGACTCCATCTCCTCGGCCTTCCCTCCTGAGGATATTTCTTTTGGGGAAGTTCTGCATTCCATGAGGGAACATTTCAAGTGGCAAGGCCAGGAATATTCTGATTCCAGAAAGCGCCTTCGAACCTTCCTTAAAAAGCCCCAACACAGGCCCTTAGCTATACCTCCTGTGCTTGATGTTTTGGATGATCTATACTCTGACTCCAGTGTTACCCCTGATACTCTTCCTGCCAAGTCTGATAGATACTATAGGGTCCCAGAAACACATTCTCATTTCTTTAGAGCCCATGCTGTTGATTTAGAAACAATTTCACAGGGACCGAAAGGGGTTTCAGCTACCACCTCCAAAAATCCTTTGCCTTCCAACAGGGAAGCTAGGTCATTAGAGAGATGGGGAAAGAAGGTTTACACCTCCACTACTTTATCTATGAGAGCTCTCAATTGTCTTTCATATGTTTCAATATCAGGATTACCTGTTAGATGATTCACAGAAAACATTGGCCTCTCCTGAACCTTTAGATAGGAAGTCTTTGCAGGAGGCTGTACATAATTCTCAGCAAGTTAGCAATCACTTTCTACAGTGTGGATATGATGCATTGGAAGCTTCATGTAGGGCAGCTATGACAGGGGCGGTCATTCGTAGACATGCATGGTTAAAAGAACAACCTCTACCAGATCATGTTAAGGCAAAACTTCTTGATGCACCCTTGGAAAAGAACAAGCTTTTTGGTGCTAATGCTAAAGATGTGTTAAAGTCCATTGAGGAAAAAGCCAAGTCAGTTCAGACAGTCAAAGATTTCCTCCAGGTTCAGCCACCCAGATTCAGCAGGAATTGGCCTTCTAAAAACTGGTCCTTTCCTAATCCTGAAAGATTTCAAAGGGGCAAAAACAGGCGTGGCCGAGGAAGAGGACAATACAGAGGTTCCTACAGGGGACGACAATGGCAACCAGCAAACCAAAGAAGTGACACAGGGGTTTCTCCTGCCCCACAGGGACAATCTCAATAACTTTCCTCTACTGCCGCTGACCAAGGAGCAAACAGAAGCTCCTTTGGGCGGAAAATTATCTCTGTTTTCAGACAATTGGCACAGACTGACAAAGGACAAATGGATTTTGGACATTATAGACCAAGGTTACAGGTTCCACTTTCATACCTTGCCAAGAAAACAAGGCATGCCAAACCTACCACAAAACCAGAGAGCAGAGGCTATCAAGCAAATTTCTCTGCTTGCTCACATCAAAGCAATAGAAAAAGTCCCACAACAAGAACAAGGCCAGGGGTTTTATTCAAGACTGTTCCTTGTTCCAAGAAAAGAAACTCAATGGTGACCAATATTGGATTTGTCCGCATTAAACACCTTCCTCATAGTACCAAAGTTCAAAATGCTGACTCTACAGCAACTCCTTCCCATGCTGGGCAAGGGGTCTTGGCTGATTACTCTGGACCTCAAGGAGGCATA
Source organism: Protopterus annectens (assembly GCF_019279795.1). NCBI lineage: Eukaryota > Metazoa > Chordata > Ceratodontiformes > Protopteridae > Protopterus > Protopterus annectens. Next base: position 775,924,895 of record NC_056729.1, read on the forward strand.
CCTGCATGTCCCTATCAGACACAGCTGCAGAAGATACCTCAGATTTCTTGCAGGGCCAGAGCATTATCAATTCTCAGCATTGCCATTTGGCTTATCTACTGCACCCAGAGTATTCATGAAATGCCTGGCTTCAGTAATTGCTCATTGCAGGCTTCAGGGGATCCAAATTTACCCGTACCTGGACGACTGCCTCATACAAGCGGACGACAAACTGATTTTGACAAAAAACTTGAATTATGTCATACAATTGCTACAGGCTCTGGGATACGCAGTCAACTTCCAAAAGTCAAGACTACAGCCATCCCAGCAAATAACCTTCTTAGGAGCCAATCTAGACACAGCCTCTCAAATGCCTTACCTGACAGAAGACAAGCAAAAGAAGTTAACTCATTACTTCAAAGGTTTGGCAAAGCTCACCCAGATGACTGCAAGGAGATTCCTACAGGCCCTGGGTTACATGGCATCCTGCATTCTCCTGATTCCATTAGCAAGACTACACATGAGAAAACTTCAATGGTACCTAAAAAGCTTATGGTCTCAACACAGCAACAACCTAGAGACAACCATACCGCTCATTCCATGCCTACAAAAGGAATTTCTATGGTGGGCCTCGGTAAGCCAGGCAAACACAGGTATGTCGTTCAAAAAGCCTCAGATAACACAGACCATGACCACAGACGCCTCAGACCTTGGATGGCGGGCGCACATGGAGGGCAGATGTATTCAAGGACAATGGTCTCCAAAGGAAACACATCTGCATATCAACCAAAAAGAAATGCTGGCAGTAATGCATGCCATCGAGGCCTTTCGGCAACAACTTCAGCAAGGCCACCTGCTAATACGGACAGACAACACCACTGTGATGTGGTACATAAACAAGCAGGGGGGCACCCATTCTTACGCCCTTTCCAGACTGACAATGAATCTTTGGGAAAAATCACTGAGCCTAAACATACAGCTGCAATCCCAGTTTGTTCCAGGCAAAGACAATGTGTTGGCGGACAGCCTAAGCAGGAATTTCCTAGACCCCCACGAGTGGAGGTTACATCCAGAAATATTCATACGACTCACCTCGACATGGGGCAGGCCAGAAGTAGACCTATTTGCCTCCCACCTCAATCATCATCTACAAAGGTCTGTTCAAGGACATATCATCCACAAGCATGGAAAATAGATGCTCTCTCATTCAACTGGAACTTCCTAAAAATCTATGCATTCCCACCTCTGCCACTGATGACCACAGTATTACTAAAGATCAAGCAGAGAAGCCCAAGGAGATCCTAATAGCTCCAGACTGGCCAAGACAACACTGGTATCCACTACTACGGAGCATATGTCACAACAAAAAGTGGGCCCTTCCCCAATGGCCCCAACTTTTGACTCAACACAACTTCAAGACAGTACATCCCAACATTCAGACGCTGCAGCTAACAGCTTGGGAGATCCCATGAATAACCTCAATCTATCTCTCTCCAAGGAAGTTCAGCGGATACTAACAGAAGCCCGAAGACCATCCACCAGAAAGGTTTACTCAGCAAAATGGAAGAGATTCAGCATTTGGAATACCAGCAAGGGTCATGATGCATCATTACTGAACATCCCACTCATTCTGGAATATTTGGCTAATATGCTACAGAATGGACTCTCATATTCTTCCATAAAAATACATGCTTCAGCTATCTCAGCTAGATACAACACTGATCCACCTGTGTTTTCGCATCCTTTGTTAAGGCAATTCCTTAGGGGAATCAAGAATATAAAGCCACCAAGAAAGGCTCCAGTACCAGCTTGGGACCTCAACTTTGTCCTAGAAAAACTGACTCTACCCCCCTTAGAGCCAGCAGCTTCTGTGGACTTACAATTTCTCTCATGGAAGACAGCTTTCCTGTTGGCAATTACCTCAGCAAGAAGGGTTTCGGAATTACAGGCCCTAATGGCAATACCACCGTTCATAACCTTTCACAGAGACAGGGTCTCCTTACAAACCAACCCTACTTTTCTGCCAAAAGTGGTATCTAGGGTTTCTTTGAATCAAGCAATTCACCTGCCTACCTTCTTTCCCAATCCTGAGAACAAAGGGGAAAGGCTGTTGCATACCTTGGACATTCACAGACAACTTCGCTACTACCTGGACAGAACCAAGACCAGTAGGAAGTCTGATCAGCTTTTTGTAGCTTACGCCCCTGGAGTACAAGGGAAAGCAATTTCCAAACAGACTATTTCAAAATGGATTGGGCATTGCATCAGATTCTGTTATTCCTTCCATGGAAAGAGTGTACCAGCCAATGTCAGACCACACTCCACCAGAGCTACAGCCACCTCTACAGCATTCTTAAGAGGGGTGCCTACAAAACACATTCTAGATGCTGCTACATGGAGCTCCGTGCATGCATTCTCCAAACACTACAACCTCCCTTTATATTCCAGATCCAGAGCAGGCTTTGCTTCGGCAGTCCTGCAGGGATTGATAGCTACACCATCCTTTTCTTAGAGCATTCCACCTCCCCCAGCTAAGCTATGGTATTCAACCCATATGTTATGACTGCAGTTGCATTCTTGAAGGACATAGTACAGTTTTGTACCTACCATAAATGTAGATGTCCGATAGATATGCAACTGCAGTCCCCTCCCTCCTTCCCTCTATGCCTTGGGTCCACTCCTCTCCCTGTTATCCTTAGCTGGGGATATCTGTTATGGTGTATCTGTTTATTGCTTATTTATTTGTCTGGAAACCTGTTTTTGTCTTCCAATTTGATTACAGCCTTCCTTGGAGGGCACCTGGCATCTGGGGCAAGAAACACTGAAGAAGATGGCGTCAGCTGATGCTCATGTACTCCAGCCGCTCTGACGTCGGAGAGAAATGCGACATCAGCCGACGTCGGACCCAGACTTTGGAATCCGGCCGACCGAGGGCTGCCTGAGGCAGAACAACCCATATGTTATGACTGCAGTTGCATGTCTATCAGACATCTACATTTATGGTAGGTACAAAACTGTACTTTTCGGATAATGCACCAATAAAAGCTAAGATAAAGAGGCAGGCTGATGAGCTAAAAATTGGACACTGGTGCTTTCCTACTTACCTAGAGAAATTTAGAGAACAAGCAGTGGAAATGATTTTGCAAATTATTGGGAAGAATAGCTTGTGAGTAGGATAAAAAGAAAATGGAGTTTAAGGATTCCAATCCAAAGAATTTATATCTAGAGGAGTCATTCCAAACTGTGTTCTGAGCCCTTATCCCTTTTACATATTTATGTATTCATTTCTGGCTGTTAATAAATTCTGAGTCAGGAAGTTTGTTGACTGTATTAAAATTATAGGGATAATTCCTTCAGTAAATGACCAACATGTAATCCAACTTTACTTAGATTGTTTATGTAAATGGGTTCACTCAAATGGTATGCAATTTAGTAAGATAAAGTGCAGGTTGCTGCATATGGGAAAGCAAAATTTTACTTGCTCATATCACTTAGACATTACTACCATTAAAGAAGGCTTGCTGTAGGAAGACTGAGTAATTATAATCAATGGAAGTTTGAGTAGCAGGTGAATAAATAATGAGCAGTATGTACTCATCAGTAAAGACTTTGAGAACCGTGTCCTCTAGCGAAGAGTTGGTTATGATGAGCATTTACAAAACAATCATTAGAGCTGTTCTTGAAGATGGAGCGGTGTGTTTTTTTTTTGTTTGTTTATTTTCTAGAACTGATATATCTAGATTAGAAAATGTACAGATATTTTTACAAGGAAAATAAGAGTTCTATTCAGTGCTCCATATGAACTTGGACTTAAGAGGCTTAATTTAATCATTTTTTGGTACAAACAACGTAGGGAATGATTTTATTTGTATTTATAAATGTTTAAAATATAGAACTAGGCAGTTTATTGGGTATTGATGTTCTGCATTATGATATAGGTACTAGAAATAATTTGCACATTGTGAATATTAAGGTGATGCAAACAAAACTGGGTAGTAATTATTTGCAATTCGGAGCAAACAGAAGATAGAATTCTCTGCCATTAGAAATTAAAATGATTGACAATACAGAAGTCTTTAAAAGCAGAACAGATAGATGGAGTGGTAAAAAGGTATATTAGTTATCATTTAGGTGGAAAGAGGCCTTTGATGATTTCCTATGAGGTCCAAGGTTGATCTTTGAACATCAAAAAGCAAAACAGAAATAAAAAAGAAAGAGATACAGGAAATATGCGGTCAGAATTATTTATGGGTTTTGACAAAGATTAAAATTATTGCTGAATAATGGGGAATCTTGCAGAACATAAGATGAGCAACTACCGAGTGCTAAAGGGAAAATAAGTGGGTATGTAGATAATATGCATCAATTTAGAAAGGTTTCTGTTAAACATCCTTTTTTTATAACAACTGCAGAGGGCAAAACCTTTTAGAATAGCTTGGTCAACAAAGTAGAAAGGACTGTCACCAGACTTAGTGATCATATGACAAGAAAAATAACCACAGATCCTACTGAGGTATTGGAGAGATTTCATACATTTTGTAAATATTTCTTTAAAGCAGAAGAATGTAGAAACCAAGAAAAGGAACAAGTGGAAATATTTACAGAAGGCTTAAATATGCCAAGGTTAGTAGAAGTAGATGAGGCTAAACGATTAATATCTAAGATAGGAAGAAGCAAGATAAAAACAATGCTATCTAATCAATCAACAGGAAAGTCCCCAGGAAAAAGATGGTATTCCTATTAAACATTGGAAGTTGGGATGGACGAAAGTGATAAATATCTAGAAGGTTATGTTTATCAATATTTTAAAAGGGGATTGCTAGCATCTTGGGGGGGACTCTGTTACCCGAAGTGATCCTCCAGCCCCAGTGTCATATAGACTCATTTCCATTTTAAACCATGAGCATAGATGTTTATATCTGTACTACCTATGAGAATGACAAAGGAGTTGCTAAACATTTATAGTTTGGAATCAGTGTAGTTTTATGGAGGGGAGGCAGATGTATTGACAACATTAAGTCATTAATACCTGTGTGGTGTGGAATGTCACACTTCTAGTAACCTGCACACATCTTGCATTCCATGTAATTTTTTGGGAAATCAACATAAAAAGCATAAGATAAACAAATGAAAATGTTTTGTGAACAATAATAGCTATTATCAGCAAGAAGTATTCTTTGCCATGATAAAAAATAGTGCAGGACGGCGCAGTGGTGCAGCAGTAGCATTGTCGCCTCACAGCAAGAGGTTCTCTGGATCGATTCTCGGCTGTGGTGCCTTCTGTGCAAAATCTGCATGTCCTCCCTGCATTCGGGTGGGTTTCCTCTGGGTGCTCCGGTTTCCTCCCACGTTACAAAGACATGCATCTGGAGCCTTTCTCCCCGGGCCTCCGCTGAAAATTAGCTTTGTTCCAAGTCAGACTTTCCAGGTTAACAAATGTTAAATAAATAAATAAATAAAGTTCATTCATAGTCTTTCCATATATATACTGCAGTATATCAACATGCACAGAAACCACATATTATATTTTTTATTAAACCTTCAAAAACAAATTGTTATGTCTTGGAAAATGTACTACCTAGAAGTACATTGTTAGAACATTTTTCTTAACCAGACATAAGCTTTTACATGGCAGTATCCTCTATGAGTTTGTTTATTGAGATACTTAGAGAAATATGAAAACATCTGCTTAAGTGTATAGTTAATAATAACATTGAGTATAAGTAAAGATATGCAACTTATAGTGCAAATATCAGAGTCGGTTTTCTTCAAAAATATCTAAGGTTTCACGTAAGTCACATATTTTGAAGTGTTAAGTATATATGGAAATATTGGGGTCTATATTAGAACACCGAAAAGACAAAACCATGAACGCTCACGAGCGAAAGTGCCGGGAATCGAAAGTGTGATTGTGGGGTCATGTTACAGTGAGGAGTGGGATATTTGCCCTTTCCTCACTGTAGTGCGACCTCGGGGCTGGCATACGTAGTTAGCGGGGGGGTGTGGGGGGCGCAGCAAGTTCGATTACCGGTATTTTCGCTCATGTGAGTATTCGCGGTTTTGTTTTTTTGGTGTTCTAATATAGACCCGAAATATTGTTTATTTTCATAATTAACAAACAACTAGGAATACCTCAGGTGTAGTGTGATACAAATGGGCATCACCAATGAATTTTCCTTTCTCCCATCATGGTATTTTACACCATGACCCCCAATAACAGGTGGTGCTTTTTTTTGTCTTTTCAGCTTTTTCCCGATAAGGGGTCACCACAGCAGAACTCCGGTCCGCTAATGATTGACAGTAGATTTTTACGAAACACCGAGGTGCCAGCTCGACGCCCAACCTTCAACAAAGGCACGCCCATTTACGCACGCATGTCTTTCGAACGCTACCCAACTGCGGGGAGGACATGCAGACTCCACACAGATGGCACTCCCAAGCCGAGAATCGAATGGGAGAACCTCTTGCTGTGAGGCAACAACGCTAACAGGTGGTGCTCTCATTTATGAAAATATTATTAGTAAGTGACAGATTAATTAATTTCTTTACTGTAGGACATCCTAGGTAAGAATCTTACTCTCATTTTATTAACACTTTTCACTTTTTAATACTGCCTATTATTAGCTGATTGGTCACTTGGTTAAAGAAGCCAGGACCAAAAAAGGTCTGGGTATCATAAGGAGATATGGGTATAAACCAGATATGTACAAAAATGACGTTATTGGCTTCAATTAGTTAATAGAATAATGGTGATCCAGAAGGAAGCAGAAGAAAACACCTCTGCTGTTTATTTTGCAGAAAAAAGCATCCAGTAGAGTCATTTGGAATTGTATAATTAGGGCAGTGGCTGCATTTGTGTTCCCTGACAGAATATTAGGGCTAATTAAGAAGTATGAATGGTTGGATAAAATAATTAAGATGGGAGAGCTCATCTCTGACTAGATGTGTTTGAACAGAGGAACCAGGATGAGGTGTACTCCTTCCCTCTTGTCATTTTCTTTATATTTAGAGCCATTAGCAAAGAAAATAAGGGTAACTGGTATGGTAATCAAGAAACATTAACTTATTCATAGATGATATTTTGTACTTGAGAAATCAGAAAAGTTTGTGTTGGTGGTGTGGAACATTTTGGCAAAGTTTCAAGTCTTTTCAGGGTATGAAATAGGTAAAAAATAGCTATCCCAGTAAACTATATACCCCCCATGAATTGGTTCAGAAGTACCTGTATATATGGGGACATAAGATGAAATATTTAGGTGCATTGATTCAAAAGGATTCTATCATGGCAGCTAAGGATGTGTGGGAAGAGGCTAAAAAGATAATTCAGTAATTGGGAAGCTGAAAGCTCTTGATTATAGATACAGCTATGGATATGGATAGTAAGATACAAGCAGAGAAGATGTTTTTATTCAGGTCAGGTATATTTTATCAACCATAGGAGAAGTTATTGAACCATAATTAATAAAGAGGTGAAATAATTTTTTGGGAAGCAAAGAAGACGAGATAAGTAGGATAAGTAGATTCCCCAATAGAACAAAGTGGTTTAGGATTACTAGACTTGACTATTTGAAAGCTACAAGGTTAAGAGGTTGTATACATAACTGAAGCAGAAGGTTACAAGTCAAAGTGGAAAGGGATGATGATGAAATGGGGGAGGGGGATTTGAGGAAGGAGCTGGATTTTGGATACAAGTCCTTAAGGAGAATAACAACAACCATACAGAATATTATATTTGTAAATTAGCAGAAAGTATTCTAAGAACTAATCCATCATGGGAATGGCGAAAAGAAGTGTTGCCAGTAGGGGTGACTGCAGGTAGGGGTATAGAAGGCAGGCAAGAGGGAACTTGAGTTTACAAGAAAATTTGCAAATAAACTAAGGTTTTAGGAGCACATAACTAGAAAGGGAAAGATAATAGAATGGGATGTGGCCGAGCAGAAGTTTGTATTGCAGGTTACAGGTTGCTATCACTACCAGGGATTGATAACAGAATATAGGTAAAGAGAAAGGGGTAGGGGAGTACAAAGTGAAAGACCAGCTGTGGTTGAGTTTTTAGTTGAGTCTAGAATAGAAGTTGCTGTTTAAAAAGGATTGTAAGGCACATAAATATTGCATGATAACTCTAAGAATCAATCAGAGGAGGTTAGAAAAGATTGGAAAGAGAAAATGGAAAAGCAGTATACGAAGGACTAATAGAGGGATATCTGTATGGCTTTCAAGTATGCAGTACTGTCCATAAGGTTTAGGATTTTTGCTTGAAGTGTTTGTCTAGGTATTTTTTACCCCTAACAGACATGAGAGAATTTTCCTCTGGCAAAAAATGCTGGAGGTGTGATGTAAGAGAAGAAGAGAGGGGTAATTAAGAACATTCTGGGAATGTAATGAGATGGCATATTTTAAAAATTCCATAGAGTATTTTGTCAGAAGTGTTGGAAGATCGAATAGTTGTAACTAAGTCAATAATTCTTTTGAGCTATGATACAGGATCTGAATTGCCCAGCAGTACTAAACATTTAATGCTATTGGCTTCCAAAAAAAGCAATTTCTAGAATATGGAAATCGAAGTCTAAACCAGCTGTAACTGAAGTATCCGCAGTTGTAAAGGAGATATAAGAACTGGAGGTGGGATCTTTAGAAAAGTGAAATAGCAAGTTGCATATAAATAAATGGAAATTGTGAGAATAGTACATACAGTGTAATGTTCAGGAGGAGGAGTGAAATATAATGGAAGGCAGGAATTGAGTAATTGAGTTGGAGTGAATGATATTTGTTAAAAAGAAAATGTGTCTATATTGTTTGAAAATAAAGGAAATGTTTGCATGGTTTGTGTTCTTTTCTATTACTGTATCTGTGTCATTTTAAAAATATGTTTAATAAAGATTTTAAGTGTTTGTTTTCAAAGCATTTTGCAAGTGTGGTTTGTCAGGCTTGGTTTTCTTATGAGACCAGTATTGTTATCTGATGACACCAGAGTCGGTCTTCTGTCATTGGCCTACTGGTACAGAGACAAAACATTTATTTGCCCTGGGATTGTTCATGTTTCATTTAGCAAACTGGATGCCAGTAGGCCAGTTGATGAAAGGGAGTATCATTTAGTTGGGGACGTAACCTCTTAGCTTGAGAGCAATGGCTGTGATGGAACTCTGCATGCTTGCCCTGTAACTGTGATGAGAAAGTACAGAACAAATCTCTCCAGAATTTTGTGTTGGGCGTATAGTGTTGCACATTGCAGAACAAGTGCCCACCTACAGATGTGTGTATATGCACACTGTTCTCATATTCTCATATCACATCAAAACCTTCTGGCCTGGTATGATTGATCTGGGTTTAACTGACTTCCCCGGTCTCAGGCAGTTGATTCAAAGAGGTTGGCTTAGACAGTTCATGGGCAATTGTTTTATTAGACCTGGAATATGGGACTTGACTTTACTTGTCCCCCCACTGGAGGTGGTCATATGGATCATTGGATGTACCGAGGTAGATTAGCTGTGTGCCCAAACAACATCCTGTGCTAGATGTTGCAGAATCAAGTGCACCTAAGCCAGTGTGATGCGTGGCACATTGGATATGGAGAAAATAGTTAACAAATAAACACAAAATGGTCCACAGAATGAGAATACTGGTGCATGCACCCCTCTGTTACTTACATGTTCCCATAGGAAGGAACTATATAACAATATGAGTGGACATTTCATGTAGAAGAGAGCAAGAGACTGAGATCTGTAGATAGAGAGGAAAGCAAAAAGTCCAACCCCTTATTTCCAGTTTCCTACTCTTAAGGATAGTGGTGTGATGATGTCAAGTATTGCCATCTGTGCCAGGGAGACTAGGGCAGTGCATGTGTAACATATGCCAGCAAAGTTAACTGGAGTTTTGTAAATAATTTTGCCTCATTTGATTATCACATTGAATTGTACAGATTCTTGTGTTAAAATATATCAACAGTGTTGTTATAATTCATTAAATGTTTATGTTTAAACAAAGAATTCGGGAAGGGAAGAGTAGAAGTTTTTTAAATTGTTCTATAATTTTCAAATACTGCAACAGATCTTAGCAAACCTCTGAAAGTGTGTTGTTCCAGAGTCAGGTGATCAAATGTGATGTCATTCTATTACCAGTACTGAGAGGATGGAACTCATACAGCAGCTTGTTTTGTTTTGTTCTCTTTGGAACCTGATATAAAAATCTGTGATAATTGTCACAGTTCAGTTGGTTGAATTCAGGTTAGTTAGAAGCTCATCACCTTGCTTAGTAGAAGTAAACATCTCAGCATCTAAAGGAAATGTTTGCATGGTTTGTGTTCTTTTCTATTACTGTATCTGTGTCATTTTTAAAAATATGTTTAATAAAGATTTTAAGTGTTTGTTTTCAAAGCATTTTGCAAGTGTGGTTTGTCAGGCTTGGTTTTCTTATGAGACCAGTATTGTTATCTGATGACACCAGAGTCGGTCTTCTGTCATTGGCCTACTGGTACAGAGACAAAACATTTATTTGCCCTGGGATTGTTCATGTTTCATTTAGCAAACTGGATGCCAGTAGGCCAGTTGATGAAAGGGAGTATCATTTAGTTGGGGACGTAACCTCTTAGCTTGAGAGCAATGGCTGTGATGGAACTCTGCATGCTTGCCCTGTAACTGTGATGAGAAAGTACAGAACAAATCTCTCCAGAATTTTGTGTTGGGCGTATAGTGTTGCACATTGCAGAACAAGTGCCCACCTACAGATGTGTGTATATGCACACTGTTCTCATATTCTCATATCACGTCAAAACCTTCTGGCCTGGTATGATTGATCTGGGTTTAACTGACTTCCCCGGTCTCAGGCAGTTGATTCAAAGAGGTTGGCTTAGACAGTTTATGGGCAATTGTTTTATTAGACCTGGAATATGGGACTTTACTTTACTTGTCCCCCCACTGGAGGTGGTCATATGGATCATTGGATGTACCGAGGTAGATTAGCTGTGTGCCCAAATAACATCCTGTGCTAGATGTTGCAAAATCAAGTGCACCTAAGCCAGTGTGATGCGTGGCACATTGGATATGGAGAAAATAGTTAACAAATAAACACAAAATAGTCCACAGTATGAGAATACTGGTGCATGCACCCCTCTGTTACTTACATGTTCCCATAGGAAGGAACTATATAACAATATGAGTGGACATTTCATGTAGAAGAGAGCAAGAGACTGAGATCTGTAGATAGAGAGGAAAGCAAAAAGTCCAACCCCTTATTTCCAGTTTCCTACTCTTAAGGATAGTGGTGTGACGATGTGAAGTATTGCCATCTGTGCCAGGGAGACTAGGGCAGTGCATGTGTAACATATGCCAGCAAAGTTAACTGGAGTTTTGTAAATAATTTTGCCTCATTTGATTATCACATTGAATTGTACAGATTCTTGTGTTAAAATATATCAACAGTGTTGTTATAATTCATTAAATGTTTATGTTTAAACAAAGAATTCGGGAAGGGAAGAGTAGAAGTTTTTGAAATTGTTCTATAATTTTCAAATACTGCAACAGATCTTAGCAAACCTCTGAAAGTGTGTTGTTCCAGAGTCAGGTGATCAAATGTGATGTCATTCTATAACCAGCACTGAGAGGATGGAACTCATACAGCAGCTTGTTTTGTTTTGTTCTCTTTGGAACCTGATATAAAAATCTGTGATAGTTGTCACAGTTCAGTTGGTTAAATTCAGGTTAGTTAGAAGCTCATCACCTTGCTTAGTAGAAGTAAACATCTCAGCATCTAATATTAACTTCCTGTATTAATTAAGTTAGGTAGAGAACAGTTATTCTTTAGACAATTAAGAAATACAGTGAGATTAGGTGAGTATTGTTTTTTCTGCTGTTTGAATCTGTCCAACTGTGTTATTTTTATTTCTCCTATGATGAAACTCTAGTGTTTATTGTACTTAGATATTTAGTATTCTCATGTTTTCTATTTCATTATTTGTTATTAAATATTTTTAGACCTTTCATTGTGGCTGGTCTTTTAGAGAATACTTTTAACATCTTGAAAGTACCTGTGCTTATTTTAGTGATGCCTTGACCACTACGAAAAGTCTGGCTGCTTTGGTTGTACTCTACAATTTATATTAGTATTGATTTTACCCAGTGTAATTGGATATCATTGTAATAACCTTAGAGTGGTTGACTTGTGGCAATGTAGTTACCTTATAGTCTGGGCAGAGGGAGTACAGCTAGTAAATCTGTGCCAGCCTTTCACAGGTGTGTGTGTGTGTGTGTGTGTGTGTGTGTGTGTGTGTGTGTGTGTGTGTGTGTGTGTGTGTGTGTGTGTGTGTGTGTGTGTGTGTAACATTCGTAGGGTTGGGTGTATCAGCTACTTGGAACTGGGACACAGTGCTCCAAAGTGAGTCTTGTTTGGGATCTGAAGAGACAGTTTCTCCAATCCCAGTCTGGAGCATGTTCCCTATGTGCTGTTGGGGGAAATTGTACTTGATGTACAGACCTGCATCTGAAAATACTGTGTAAATCCATTCTTGTTCTTGGTGACTGTCCCTCATCAGTGTCACTGTTGAGGATTGAGGCTCCTTGGTTACTGGCCCGGAATAAAGAGAAGCCATCACAAGTGGCATCAATTTAAAAAGTGCCAAACCCACCATAAGACATTCTGCCTATCATTAATTCCTCCGTCATGGACCTGTCTGTTATTTTTTTATTTAATTTTTTATGAAACATTTTTCTTATTAGTTCCAAGAGTAACTTTTCCTATTAGTTCCAAAAAGTAACTTAACAGTTACAGAAATTACATCCATAAGGGGAATGCATTGCACTGTCATCATTTTTTAAGATGCACAGTCAAGGACTGCAGTATGCTTTAAAATATATTCTAAGTAAGAGTTGCGATATTAGACCAGAAAAGTATAGAGATTGCTGTCATTAAAATGAAGTCATTAGCTAGTATGTTAAAGTGAGGATCTGTATGTAAATTTCTAAATTAGAGATGATTATGCATTACAGTAACATACATTATATTACTACTAAGACTGTTTACAGTGCACATTTGGTCATCATGTAAAGTATGTAAAGACTGAAGTGGTCACACTTCAATGCCACGTTACACTTCTGTGGAAACAGTGATCTATGTGCTTTGTCCCGGAGCTAGAACAGTTGAAAACAAAGCTTGTGGCTTCCTACAGCCTTCTGAAGTAGTCAATAAGCTGCTCGATTTTGGAAGAACCAGAACCCCTTCCCAAGGAGACAGCAGAATTACTTAAAAATGACCTTAAAAAAGTGTACCTTTTTGATTCTTTAAGCATAAGATTTCAGTATCAAACCTACTGTAAAGAGATGAGTAGTTTCATGGTTACAAAGATATGTACAAAAAATAAAGGCTAACATTGAGCAGGATATTATGGTGTACCTACCTCTAGTTTTATGTAACTGGAATTGTGTTCTCTCGCCATGGTCCTTGTAGATGCAGTAATCAGAGACAGCCTTATTACTTCCTTGTGGAAGAAAGTATGTATGCATGCATGCATACGCATTTCTTTCCACAAGGCAGGAATAAGGCTTGTAGAAGCAAGCATGTGTGCATGCACACACATGGACACAAACACACACACACACCAGCATCAGCAGAAATAGGGCACAGGAAACAGGCAGCCTCCATACGCTTTGCAACAGTATTACAAGCCCAGAGACTGAGGTCCCTGGCAGTCAAAAGAAGGCAGTAGTCATCACTGGAGCAGATTGTAGCAGTCCTGACTCCTTATCTGCAGACAGAGTGGATTCTCCATCATGTCCATGCATAGAGAAAGATGTCCAAAGACAAACAGATAAAGAAGTTAACATTGGTAAGATAGTCATTTCCCTTCCTCTCCCCTGTCTGTTACTCTTGTTGGACATTCCATTCTGTCAAAGGCTATTGGCAACGTTGAATGTTCTACAGCTGCTTAGTAAAAGAGTTAGGCGAGAAGGCTCACCAGACCAGGAAGGTTTAGGATTCTATCTCTCTTTATTTTTGGTACCACAGTAAAACACAGGACCACACAGCTATTCTAGATGTCTCTAAATCTTTATAATCTTAGGCCCATTCTTTCTGCTCCATCTTCAGTTGAGGGATTACTGCACAATATCCATCATCCATTTCAGCAAATTGAAAAATCAACTCACATCCACCCTGTAGCAGTTCCAGTAGGCTGTTTTCATGCTTTTTTTATTATGTATATTACCTCAGCAAGAGCCTGCCTGGGTGTTCTACAGAGTCCTTCAGCAGTGGATTAAGTACCTCTGTTTTGCTTTTTACTGCTTGTTTTTGCTAGCCACATTGTTCAGACCACTTTTTATTAACTGTGCTACTTATCTGAACTGTTTTTGTAACAAGTACTGTTTGCACTTTAAAGTATTGTTTTTTCAGTGTTTTTCATCTGTTTAACTGTAAAGGGCTACATACTCAAGTGTGATCACCAGTTTTCCGTGTTAAAAGTATTTTTATTGCTGTGTTTGACTTAAATTTAAAAAAAAAAATCCTATCGCTCTACTCGTTTCCCACCTTTCTAGATGTAGTAAAGCCTGGTTTTCAGAGTTGATGAATTCTGGGCTGTTTGTATGTTCCTGTGTTGCCCAGACCTTTCTGAGATAGAAGGAAGCTTCTCTGTTCATCAGTGAGAGTGGTGAGCTTCGGAACAGCCTATCTGTCACTGGAGGAATGGTTTCAGCTCAGAAACTGTAGTTTCATTGGCCGTTTTGGGCTATTTATATCCCTTTCATCTTTCTGCTTAAAAACCCGTGTTTGCCTGGTTTTTGCATTTGTATTACTTCAGCAAGAGCCTGCCTGGGTGTCCTGCAGAGTCCTACAGCAGCAGAGAGAGAAAAGAAGACTTTGAATGGATTAAGTACCTCTGTTTTGCTTTTTACTGCTTGTTTTTGCTAGCTGCATTGTTCCGACTGATTTTTATTAACTGTGCTACTTATCTGAACTGTTTTTTTAACTAGATACTGTTTTCACTTTAAAGTATCATCTTTTAAGTGTTTTTCATCTGTTTAACTGTAAAGGGCTACACAGTCAAGTGTAATCGCCTGTTTTCCATGTTAAAAGTGTTTCTATTGCTGTATTTGCCTTAAATTTAAAAGAAAAAAAAATCCTATCCCTCTATTCATTTCCCGCCTTTCTAGATCTAGTAAAGCCTGGTTTTCAGAGTTGATGAATTCTGGGCTGTTTGTGAGTTCCTGTGTTGCCCAGACCTTTCTAAGATAGAGGGAAGCTTCTCTGTTCATCAGTGAGAGTGGTGAGCTTTGGAACAGCCTATCTGTCACTGGAGGAGAGGTTTCAGCTCAGAAACTGTAGTTTTAATGGTTGTTTTGGGCTGTTTCTATCCCTTTCATCTTTCTGCTTAAAAACCGTGTTTGAGCGGTTTTGTGCATCACGCAGCACCGGTCAGCTAGGATTAAACTATTCCCGGTGCCATAAAGTCTGCTCTTCAGTTTTTCCCTTAGAACTAGCCAGTTTTTTAATTTTAGCACTTGAATGTCTTTTTCCGTGCTCAGCACTGGTTCAGATCTGTTGTAAGCACTAAATAAGCTACAAATTACTGAAGCACTCAATCTTTCTCATTTCCTAGAGGTTAACAGTTTTTGTACTTATCTTCCTCAAGCTACTTCGGGGAAAACAGCTCTAGTACTTACTTCCCTCGCTTATCTAGAGGAAAATAGTGATTACCCAGGCATGTCCAAGGGACAGCTCCCGGGGTTCTCTCCTATCTGTTGAATCTGGGCATCTTGGTGCAATGTAGCAATTGCCTCATGTACACTGACAACCCTCTCCTCCTACTACCCAACACTACAATCTGTGAGAGATGCATTTATCTTGCCAAACTGGAGGCAAAGCTCTCTCGACCTAAGACTGAATTTCTCAGTCAAGAGGAGAAGATAAACACTCGAACCACACCACACTCATCACATAGTCACACTACACCTACACCACCAAAACCCACATATAGCTACATGAAAACATTCTCGGAGGCTCTCAATAAGAATCTTCCCAAGCAACAGAGACCTCCAAAGCAGAAACGCA
The DNA here is from genome assembly GCF_019279795.1 of Protopterus annectens. Lineage (NCBI taxonomy): Eukaryota > Metazoa > Chordata > Ceratodontiformes > Protopteridae > Protopterus > Protopterus annectens. Next base: position 775,940,909 of record NC_056729.1, read on the forward strand.
AGCAACCTCCACCCCTCAACACAACTCATAAGACATAAACACTCAGACCCAGTGTGCCACTCAAACACAGCCCATAAGGCAAAACAACATGCCTAAAACATTAGTCATAGGTGACTCTATAGTCGGGCACACTGATGTTCCACTTACCAGAATAGACAAGAAGGTTACTGTTGGCTGCCTGTCGGGTGCCAAGATCTGCCACATAACCCAGGCACTCAGGTCACTCCACAACAAGTACAAGTATGACTCAGTCATTGTCCATCTTGGGTGTGAACGACCTGAGATGTACCTCCCTGGACTACATGAAGAGAGACATGGAGCAGTTCTTTGATCTTGTAATCCAAGCAGGTATGACCCTAGCCCTGAGTAGCATCCTACCTTCGACCAGAATGATACCACAGTACAAGGACAAAATGATTGACTTCAACAATTGGCTAAGCTTTTGTTGTCATTCTAATGGGATCCAGTATTTGTCTGCCTGGGACGATATGGTTGACAGGCCACAATGCTTTGCCAGCGATGGCCTGCACCCTGTCACCCCTGGGATTCCAGATACTGGCTAAGGCTCTTGCTACCCCTGTAGTGCCTTTTTTAGGCAAGGCTCAAGTGACAAACCCACCACCATAACAGATACAGGCAAGCAACAACTGAGGGTAATGCTACTCAATGCCAAACCTCAAAATGCACTCACCCGAGGCACTCCTTAAAATGGAGAACATCGATATCAGTGCAGTGACTGAAACCTGGTTCAAGGCTCCAGAGAGCACCCCTGCATTACCAGAATATAACTCATACCATACCTATCGGCCATCTAACCAGGACCAGAACACCAAGGGCGGAGGTGTGCCCATATTCATTAAGGATATCCACACCTCCAGGCTAGTTTCCCAACATAATGCATCCGAAGTCATCCAAGTACAACTAACTCTGGGCAGAACTGCAATCCATATTGTAGCTTGCTACAGATCCCCCACCATGTCCCAGGACTCCCACTCCTCTTCTCTTGATATACTGAAAAATATTAGGCTTCAACCAAACACCCTAATAATGGGCGATTTCAACTACCCCCACCATTAACTGGGAAAACTACTCATGTACCAACTCCTTCACTCATCACTTTCTAGAATTCATAAACTCCAGTGCCCTGGATCAACTTATCCACACCCTCACCAGGGGAAATAATATCCTAGACCTAGTTATTACAACATGAGTGACAGGTGTTCCACACCTGAAGTCAACTCCTGATTGGTCAGATCCGACTATAAGGTAATCACCGTAGATATCCACATCCCACCCCATTAAGGAAACCACTGTAAAAAATTTCTCCAAAGCCAACTTCATGCTTCTTAAGACAGAAGTGGCAAACTTCACAACACCCATGCAGATGGACAATACAATTACTACTGCCAAATCTTATACAAATGCACTCTATATGCACTTACATGAGTGCATGGACCATGATATCCCTAGCAGAACCAAGATGCTATCCTCCAAAAAAAGGAAGCAAATCTGGTGGTCCTCTGCTATAAACAAACTCCACTATCCTCCAAACAAAAGGAAGCCAATCTGGTGGTCCTCTGCTATAAACAAACTCTACTACAGAAGGAACAAGCTGTTGCAAAAGAGAGTAAAATCCCATGATTGGAGGAGCTCCCTAGTCAGCTTCAGTAAGAAGCTGAGATCCCTCATAAAATCCTCCAAAGCCAGCTATGAAAACAAGATTGCCACTGACTCTAAGGACAACCACAAAGCATTCTGTAGCTATGTCAAGAATCTCAGTATCTGCTCTGAGTTACAGCACAATGGCATGAAAATTACAGAACCAACTAATATCGCCAACATCCTGGCTGATAGGTTCAGTGCCAACTTTACCCCCCCACACCCCCTAAAGGGCCCATATCCATACCGGAAGAATGCATTGCCCCTGGAATCACAATTGAGCAGGTAAAAACTGTGCTCTCCAAAGCCAAGAACACAGCATCCATGGGACCGAACAACATCCCAGGCTGCATTCTTCACGAACTTCAGAACGAACTGGGCCCCCCCCACCTAAGCAGCATATTAAATCACAGCCTCACATCAGGCTTTGTACCCACTGAGTGGTGCACAGCAACATTTATACTACTCCACAAAGGGGGAGCCACCACAGACCCCAGGAACTATCGGCTTATTAGCCTGACGAGCCTGGTCTGCAAGGCCATGGAACGTATCATCATGGAACTCAAAAACAAAGACATTGCTAACCTCCAAACTCTGGACCCTACCCAGTTCAGGTTTGTGAAGGGCAGATCATGCCTCCTGAACCTGATCAACTTTTTTGAAACAGTCACCAAAGCCTTAGATGAGGGTAAGGCAGTTCACACAGCCTATCTCAACCTCGCCAAGGCTTTCGACACCATCCACCATTCTGGAATCACAGATAAACTCAATAAACTGAGTATAAATCCATACATCACAAGATGGGTTGCCAACTGGCTCACTGACTGAACCCACACTGTAAAAATTGCAGATTCCAAATCTGACTTCAAACCTGTGGCAAGTGGAGTACCACACGGTTCAGTCTTGGGTTCCCTCTTGTTTGGTATCTACTTCTCGGAAGTACAGGCAACACAGACGGCCTCTGGCTGACAAAGTTCACAGATGACTGCAAATTTGTTGCCATAGTCGAGTCCCCGAATGATGTGGACATCCTACAGAAAGGCCTCACTGAGACTGATGCCTGGTGTCAGAGCCACGGCCTCAAGCTCAATGCCAAAAAGTGCATTGTCATCCCCTTTGGTAAAAACTCGGTACCCATGCACAACCACATAGGCGGTAGGCCACTTAACGCCGAAGGTGTGATGAGACCTTGGGACTCAGGTGGACAGTAGTCTCTCCTTTGATAATCACATCGCTACAGTAGTCAGGAAATCCTTCTACTTGGCACATCTTATCACAGAAGGGTTCTCATCCAAGAAAAAAGAGGTCATTGTTCTCCTCTACTTGGCTCTCATTAGACTCATTATGGAGTACAACACCCCTTTTGGGATGTACCTCACAAGACATCTGCAACATGCCAGAAAGGCCACAAAAATACCTCAGAAAGAGGATTGCAGGACTTAAACAGATGCCCTACACTGACTGTCTCGAAAAATTCCAGCTTTACTCCGTAGCATATCACCTACTCCAAGGTGATCTCTGCCTAACATATCAAGCTATGTCAAACTCACAGCTGTTGGACATGCTATACCTAAAGAAATCCCAATCCCCCCAAGCTACACGCTCCAGGGACCTAAACCTTGTCACCACAATAAACAGAACTTGCTGGAGGGATAGATTCCTGTCCCAGAGACTTCCCATACTTTGGAACAAGCTACCTGTCTATGACAAGCAGAGTTCCTCATTAGTACTCTTCAAGAGAAATCTTGATGAGTGGATGGGAAATAGAAAATTCACCCCGGGATCAGTTCTGTGGCTCTTCTCGACAGGGGCACAGGAAAATAACATTCGGTGGTGAAAGCCAGGGAACCTTATTGGCTAGGCTTGCATAGGCCCCTGGGTCAACAGCCTAGTACCTACCTATGAACCTATATATATGTGTGTATGTATATATATATATATATATATATATATATATATATATATATATATATATAATACTAGGATAGATTACCTTTCCTTTAAATTGGAGAGGGATTGTTATGATGGTTAAGGTGTTTACCTTACAATACCCAGATTTGCTCTGAGCTACTGCACAGTAGTACCTCCTATACCAAGCCAACAGATATTGCCAGTATACTGGCCGACAGATTCAATGCCAACTTTACCCCTCCCCCCCAAAAGGACCAATCACAATACCAGTAGATTGCCAGGCACCCAGTATTACTGCTGCACAGGTTAAAACAGCACTGTCCAAGGCCAAGGACACAGCTTCTATGGGACCTGACAATATCCCTGGCTGTGTTCTACATGAACTACAGAGTGAACTGGCATCACACCTGTGTGCCTTGTTCAATCACAGCCTCACCTCAGGCTTTGTCCTTACTGAATGGCAGACTGCTACAGTAATTCCTCCCCACAAAGCAGGAGCGACTACAGACCGTGTGAACTGTTAGCCTAACAAGTCTGATATGCAAAGCTATTGAATGCATCATCATGGACCTAATAAACAAGGATATAGGGAATCTCCATACTCTGGATCCCACACAGTTTGGTTTTGTGAAGGATAGCTCATGCCTGCTCAACCTGGTTGACTTCTTTGAGTCAGTCACCTGAGCTGTGGATGAAGGCAAGGTGGTTCATACAGTCTACCTTGATCTGGCCAAGGCCTTTGATTCCATTCCCTACTCAGGAATCATAGAAAAATTCACTAAGCTAGGCATCAACCCGTATATCACTAGGTGGGTTGCAACCTGGCTCACAGGTAGAACCCACAGTGTGAAAGTAGCTGACTCCAAGTCAGATTGCCAACCAGTCACGAGTGGAGTCAGACAGGGTTCGGTCCTGAGTCCTCTCCTGTTTGGTAGCTACTTCTCTGAAGTCCAGGCCAACACGAAGGGAGTCTGGCTGACAAAGTTTGCAGATGATTGCAAGTTGGGAGCTATTATTAATTCCCCAAGTGATGTTGACATTCTGCAGAAAGGCCTCACTGAGACCAACGACTGGTGTCAGAACCACGGCCTTAAGCTCAATGCCAAAAAATGTGTCGTCATCCCCTTTGGGAAAAACTCAGTTCCCATGAATTACCACATCAATGGTAGTCCACTGAACACAGAAGGCGTTATAAGAGATATGGGAACACAGGTTGACAGCAGCCTCTCTTTTGACCACCATATTGCCACTGTGCTCAGAAAGTCCTTCTATGTGGCACGTCTCATTACTAAGGGTTTTGCATCCAGAAAGAAAGAGGTCATTGTCTCCCTGTACTCTTCCGTCATAAGGCCAATCATTGAGTGCAGTGCCCCATTTGGCATGTACCTCACTAGACACCTGCAACAACTAGAGAGGCTGCAAAAGTACCTCACAAAGATTATCCCAGCCCTTAAATAGTTGTCCTATATGGACAGACTCAGAAAACTCCAACTATTCTGTATCTTATATCGCCTACTTAGAAGAGATCTCTGTTTGACTTACAAAGCCATGTCTGACCCAGCTCTGTTAGAAATGCTACATCTAAAGAAATCCCAGTCCCTCCGCACCACATGCTCCAGAGACCTCAACCTCATTACCACAATCAACAGAACACGCTGGAGGGACAGGTTCATAACCCGGAGACTGCCCATGCTATGGAATAGACCCCATATATGTCAAACAGAGCACCTCACTGGCCCTTTTCAATAGAAATCTTGATGAGTGGATGGGAAATGGAACATTCACCCCGGGGATTACTCCAGTGGCTCTACTTGACAGAGGCACTGGGAACTATTGTCGGGTGGCACGGTACCAGGTTAATCCTATGGGTTAGAGTTGTAAAGGCTCCAGGGCCATTAGCCTAGCACACACCTATGAACCTACAGACACAAGGTACACAGCTTGATTCTCATCTTTGGTAACTGGTTATTAGCTAGTCGTGCAGATTGATTGCCTAGTATTTGCCTAGAAACCTGTGAATCTTTCAAGAATCTGAAATGGCTTTCTTCACAGTCTTCCGATTCTTTTCCAAAAGGTATATCTTTTCAGGAGACATGATCATTCATTGGAAAATGTTTAGTTTGGCCTGTGGTAATCCTTTCTTCTACAGGAAACAGATACAGAAAAATTATGAGGCTCCCAGACCAAAAATGGACAGTCCCAGCACTTTTGATAGTCTTACAGAATATTTTAAAAGAAAATATTCTTTGCCCAGATTCACAAGCGCCATCTCTAGAGAAAGCTGACAGTATGTACTCTTACTCTCGCTACAACATTCCTCATGCCTTCCCTTCTATACGGTGCCCCTCTTCTAACAAACCTACAATCATCCCTCAAAACAAAACTGTCCTCTTGTTATAATAAAATTGCCAAATTTGCCACTAGCCTCAAAGCATCTACCCATCACTGTGTATCTCTCCACAAACTAAACTGGCTTGAGCTACCCAACTATCTCTCCTTTACTCAGCTCACCTTTGCTCACAAACTCATTTTCCATCCATCCCTCTGTCCCTCACTCAGCTCCACCTTTAAAATGCACCTGCCACAAAGACTCCTAAGATCTAATAACCAAAATCTAATAGAACTGTACAAACCCCTTCACTCTCCAGGGCAAAACCTCCTGTCCTTTGCCCTGGCACGCCTATGGAACTCCCTTCCCCCCTCCATCCGCACCACTACTAACCTCCCTGCTTTTAAAAAATCTCTACACATGCACCTAACATCCTCTTGGGAATGCTCCTGCTCCCACCCCTCATAGCCTAGTCTGCTCCCTACAGGCAACTATATCATATATTACCAGACACTATAATTAAGCAAATGCAATAACATTTAATAATTCTCAAATTCTACTATTCCACTCAAGATACTATATATTTACTACAGCAATGCTATGTTTGTTATGCTTAATGTAACCAAATTTCTCGATTGCACCTGCTTAAATCTTGTATTTCTACCAAAAAAAAAAAAAATTTTTGTGAACCACTGTAATAGTTTTGTTACCACTGTTTTTGACGATCTGTCTTAATACAATTTTAAGTGTTAAAGTGTAAACTTCTGTAATCTATTGTATCTTTGTTTTGGAGCTTTTCTCCCCAGGACTCCATTGAAAATGGGTTCTTCTGGCCCAATGGACAATCCTGGTAAACCAACTATAAATAAATAAATAAATAAATAAATAAATGTAGTAAGCACACTTTTGAATGGTAAACGGCTACAATAGACAAAAAGCAGATCCTGCTACTCTCTTTGTCAAAGTATAATCAAAATTGTAAGGGTTTTCCTCTTGAGCCTTTACTGTTTCATAGAGATTCAATGATAAGCACCTACTGCTTCAGAATATTAAATTTATTTCGTCCATATGATTTTGTATTAGAACTCCAATGTAGAGGAAGTGCAGGAATTTTTTTAATCTAACTCAAGCAAGAATGCTTGCTAGTAGATTAGTGAAAAAATGTGACTGCAGTAAATAACATTGGAGTTCACAAACACCAGATTGTGTTTATGGTGATGTAGATGCTTCATCAAGGACAACTATGCATTAGGAGTGGTTTTGAGAAGACTTCACATGGTGTAAAATAGTATTTCACATGTTAAGACCCTGGCTACTGAAAGTTCCATTCATACAAAACATTTTATTTGGACAGGAAGCTGATTATTGTGTATTTAATAAAGAAACGAAAACAAGGTCTTGATGTAAAAAATGTGTTTATCATCTACTCCACAGATTCAAAAGAGTTGTAATATAAATAAAAACCCTCTCACAGAAAATGAACTTCCTCACAGATATTTTATCAACAAAAGTGATCCATATGAATGTAGATTTCCATCTAGCCTTTCCAGTTACCTAATATCTGTATGAGTTGGAGTCTGCTTTCTTCATGCCAGAAACTAACAAGAGACAAGTGGAATTTTACAAACAGTATAACATGGTTGTGCATTAAAATTTATTCAGAAACCACAGATGTGTTATTCCAGAGGCATCAAACACATCAAGCCTTACAATTTGTGAATCGGCTGCTGCTACTAACAATACACTATTTTGTATACCCCGAAGAAAAAAACTCCACACTGTTTCTAGTCCCAAAGTTGGACAGTAAATTAAGGTTAGTCTTGTAACCAAAAGCTGAACAAGTTTGTATGCAAAATCTTTCTGTGCATTGATTGGGCTCTGCCTGCTTTTATAGAAAAAGGCTTTTACATGACAACTTTGTAGACCATATCAGTGATCATCTTCACATTTCAGTAAGACTGTCTTACATAAAATATCACAGGTTCCAAACAGTTCAACATTTTCATATGCGTCAGTTGGACTGCTTGCAGTGTTCAGAGTATTTACCAGATGTTTAACTTTGGTGTTTGCACATCTCATAAATCAATTCATGGCAGTTTCCTTTATATAGATCAGGCATGGGCAAACTACGGCCCGGGGGCCACATGCCCGTTCCCGTTCTTTGATTTGAAATGACCCGGGGGCCACATGCAAGTAAAACGCGCGTTTGCAAACTTTAAAATTTAATAAATTAACCTTGTTAATGTTTTATTTCCCCTGCAATTCTGATGTTTCCTCACTAGATGGCGCACTCTAGATATATTGGCTTTGTTGAGGTGCCTATTACTCCACGTTTGCACTTTACCCTTTGACCCACCGCCCCTCTATGAAGATGAGTGGACCCAAGAAAAGGAAAGTGGACAGAGAATGTCGAGTGTTCAATAAGGAGTGGACAACTAAATATTTTTCACTGAACACCGATCATCTGCTGTTTGCCTGATATGCCAAGAAACTGTGGTGGTTTTTAAAGAGTATAATATTAGCCGTCACTTTGCCACAAAGCACGCTAATTATGCTAGCAAGCTCTCAACAAAAGAACGGGAAGCTGCTGCTGAGAAGGTGGCAGCTAATTTGAAGGCTCAGCAAAGTTTTTTTCACCGTCAAACTGCCATTCAAGAGTCAAGTACCAAGGCCAGTTTTATGCTTTCATTCAAAATAGCAAAGGCCAGCAAACCACTGTCTGAGGGCGAGTTTTTAAAAGAATGTTAGGTAGAGACAGCAGGTGTTTTGTGCCCAGAGACCAAAGACAAATTTGAGAAAATCAGTTTATCACGGCGGACAGTGACTTGTGGAACTAATAGATGAAGATATCACCAGCAGATTAAACAAAAAGGCGAAGTCATTCACTTTTTATTCTTTAGCACTGGATGAAAGCAACGATGTCAGAGACACTGCTCAGCTCCTCATTTTTATCCGAGGAATCAACAAAACTTTTGAAATAACGGAGGAGTTTTTGACAATGGAGTCTCTGAAAGGACAAACACGGGGAGAGGACTTGTTTGAACGGGTGTCTGCTGCCATCGAAAACATGAAGCTTCCCTGGAGTAAGCTTGTTAACGTCACCACAGATGGATCTCCGAATTTAAAACGTTGGCCTGCTGAGGAGAATCCAGAATAAAGTGAAAGATGAAACCCTGACCAGGATGTCATTTTCCTCCACTGCATCATCCACCAGGAATCTCTATGTAAATCGGTGTTACAGCTGAATCATGTTGTGAATCCTGTGGTGAAACTCGTCAACTTCATACAGCGCGCCGGGACTTCAGCACCGTCAGTTCATTGCGTTCCTGGAGGAAACTGATGCGGATCACCAGGACCTGCTTTATCACTCCGTGTCCGCTGGTTGAGTTTGGGCAAAGTGTTTCAGCGAGTGTGGGAGCTCAAAGAGGAGATTGGCGTGTTTTGGAGACTGATGAATTTCCTGAGCTGAGCAACAAGAGCTGGATGTGTGACTTTGCATTTGCTACGGACGTATTTTCACACTTGAATGAGCTCAGCAGGGGAAGGAGCAGTTTGTGCATGACATGTACACAAACGTGAAAGCCTTCAAATCCAAGCTGGCTTTATTCTCCAGGCAGATTTTGAACAAGTCATTCACTCATTTTCCTAGACTAGCCACGCTGAAAGAGGCCAGAGCAAAAGTAAAGAAATACAGTGAGTCACTGGATGCACTGGAGAATTCTGCCGTCGGTTTTGGATTTCGACAAAATTGACAAGTCACTTCAATTGGTGGCCTTTCCTCTGTCACAAGACGAAACAGCTCAGAGGAGCTTCAGCTCGAACTGATCGACCTTCAGTCCAACCCTGCCTTAAAAGAGAAGTTCAGCTCTCTGAAACTAAATGACTTCTATGCTTCACTCAATGATGCCGCGTTTCCAAATCTAAAGCGAAAAAGCAGATGATGTTGGCTTTGTTGGCTCTACCTTCGGGTGTGAACAGACCTTCAGCATCATGAACATCAACAAAGCCAGCCACAGATCCAAGTTAACAGACCTACACCTCAGATCCATCCTGAGAATCGCCACAAAAACTAACTCCAGACTTTGATCGCTGGCTAAAAGGAGACCAACAACACTGCTCCCATTAAAATGTGTGTGTCTCCGTGATACACGTTGTTAAAATAAACAGTGCCGAGATCAAATATAACGCTTCACAGACTGACTTGCTGCAACTGTTTCGTCCTTGCACTGGTCGTTGTTGACTTTTGGCACCGGGAAACAAATTGAATAAAAGGAACAGGACAAGTACATCTGCATCTCCTACCATTTTTGAAAAAAAAGACAGTCAGGAGGAGAGTGATGGTGATATCCTGAAGGATAACAGAACGTTCAGTGCTTTAAAATAAAATGGTCATTTATTTGATTTTCAGTGTTTAAAGACTCATTTCGAAGTCAGAGATTTTATTGTAATGCTTTTCTTCATTTTCATTGGAAATTAAAGCACATGTTTTCTCCATATCCCAAGATGTGTATTTTTCCCCCAATGAGGTGATGTTTTCAAAGCATGCCATCTATCTGCTCCTGTTCCGGCCCCTTTGTCAAATGTTAGAACTCAATGTGGCCCATGAATCAAAAAGTTTGCCCACCCCTGATATAGATGATTCCTTGATAGCTTTAAAGATGAGAAAGTTGTTACTCTGGCATGTAAGTCAAACACTTGAAATCTGTGAAACCAGTATACAGATCCACTGGATACGCTGCTTCACATTACCCAGTATGTAAGTAGTTTCTGTGATGGACAGACATGAGACAGTTATACATAAGAATGACCATATTTCTTCCAACTACATTTCAACAACTAACACAGTGTTTAGATTCTAACCTTTTTTATCTTTTTTGTCCCTGTGCATGCTGACCTTCAAGCTGTCTCCTATCCTGCTTAGTCTTCCCCCCCCATACACGGTCATACTCGGTACTGTACAGGGAGAGGGGGGTGAGACATGCCTGATGAGCTGTCATCCAAGCAGCCATGAGGGTTGCCTGTACCCTCAGTGGCATCACAACAACTGAGGGTGTTGCTGTTGAGCATTAGCCCTCTCTCATGATGGTGATGTATACCCCTGTATTACCTTGGGCACTATCCATTCATCTCTGTCCCTATGTAAGCATGCTCCTTTGCCTGCACAGGTATCCTGCTATCCATGTCACGCTGTCCATGTCACAAGTTTTCTGCCCTAGCCCTGAAGCAGCAGCAAGTCAGCAAGAACTGAGGCACCCTTTCCTCGTTATAGACTAGCCATAGCCACTAATTGTTTTGCTCTCCCCTGCCCAATCCTGTGCTTTAACTCTCATTGTTTGGGCACAGTCAGGGCTTTATCTGTCTACACTAAAGAGCAGGTTTATGATTATGATTCAAAAGTCCTATTTCAGCACTGTGTCATTACAGGGCTGCAGGAGACAGCATTAGTCGAGCTCAAAAGAACTGCCGAAGGGGTGCTCCCAGGGGGAGAGAGAGGGTAGGCTACCCCACAGGACTAGCAAACTGACCCACCACCTACCATCTGTCTCTTACCAGGGAAGAGAGGATGATTTGAATTCCCAGGCAGAAAACAAAACAGAGCATTGGGCTGTTGCCTAACCTGGGAATGGCAATCCCCCTGAATGAATGGACCAGTTGAGTGCAGGCAGAGGATCCATCAGGCAAGGTCCTTCACTGAGGAAATTTAAAAAAAAAATGTCATTTAATAAAAAGGCAGAAGCCATATGTGATTGAACTAGCTGCATTCAGGGAGGCAAATGTTATAATTTTTGATTTGTAATACTGTACTGTAAACTAAGACTGTTCACAGATGCCAAGAAGCGTTCTGATGTTTTAATGGAGGACCTTTTCTAAAATTGCGTCATACGATACTCTCCAAATACTATCCTTAAACAGAATACACTCGACCTCTCACTGAAATGGCAAAACAATTTTTATACATAACTGCTGCTTGTACCATTCACTAAGTTGCATGTGGGCTTTCTCTTTAGTAACTTCCACCTCTGTAAAATGTTAGAATGTAACTACTGTTCGTGTGTAAATGTAAATAGAAATATAATTACTCTATGTTTAACTGGAGCTTAAAGTATAATGCAATGTAAGCAGATGGAGCTTTTCTCCCCAGTCCTCTGCAGAAAATGAGTATTACCCAGTTGGACTTGACTGGTAAACAAAGACAAATAAATAAATAAATGTGGTGGCACTCTTATCTTATCGGCTGGTGCCTGATGATACCTGAATTGCATGTATATTTCAGGGAATCTTTTTCTTGTCTCATTTTCAAAACTTTGCTCCAGTTAACTTGCAAAATTATGGAAACTGGTTAAAATGTACCAAGAATATTGATCTCAGAATAGTTGGTGATAGCGCTCTTCTGGATTACTTGACCTGACAGCCTTGCATAAGTAACTGAGAGACATAGTAAGTTACTGGCAACCAGAACATGTCCATCCTAAAGCAAGGTCTGCAAGTTCACTATTAGTGACGTTTCTGCTAAATTAACTTTTCAGCTTTGCACAGAAGTTTCTTTCTTCAGCATAGCAAAGTAGATGATTTTAGTCATGGCCTTCAGATTAGAGGGAGGATGATGCCCTCAGAAAACAACTACTTTTTTATCTGGATATCTCTGATTTACCGTGTATGTGTGTGATTCAGTCACTCGCATGCACACACATGCTTGCACGTACCCAGGTGCCCCGTTTTTTTTCCCAAAATCCTAAGGGATGTTGTTATTTCTAGTTGGCAGCTGTTCTTACTGCGTCAAACAACATTAAAACTAGTTGGTTAATTAAAATTAATTTAACAAAGGAAAGGAAACTGCAGGTGAACATAAAAATATGCACTGAAATTATATTATTGTGAAACATGAAAAATAAAACACAATTAGCAGGTTTATGGAAATTAATCTAACCAAGGAAAGAAAACAGCAGATTAACATTAAGAATGTTTAATGAAGTGACATGATCATGAACTGTGAGTTTGCAAAGATGTATTTTTAGCTTATTCCTGGTGATGGTTATTTTTGATTTTTTAATGTATTTGACTTGTTTGCTTTGTGAGGGAAATGTGTGTAGCAATGCAAGATTAATTTACTAAAGTATTGTGTTTATACTTACAGACTGAAATACTTTGCTTTTGTTTTCATCAGAATTATGTTGATTATATATCAAAACTGTACGAAAGGGAGATTAGAGATTTCTTTGAGGTCGCAAAGACCAAGATGTCTTGCACAACAAAGGAGGGGAAAAAATTCGGTAAGCTTTTTGTATTCATTATGCTGATTTTTTTTCTTCGGATACAGCACATGGTTTCTAAGAGAGTCCTATACTAGAATTTATTGGTGATAACTGATAATACTCTTAACAGTGAGCCTTGTGTTGCTGACACATGGAATACCAAATAAGTATATTTTCCTGTTGGTAGCTTTTCACCTACAGTCTGTAAAAATCACCCTAAACCATTTCACACCAGACTGAAAATAGTACAGAGTGAATAAGTTAGAAATTTTTACTGCTGGATGTGATTTTGACTTCCCATGTGTCCAGAAATCAGATGGCTTTCACAGAGTGGTAGATTGTTATGAGTTGTTACATGTAATAAATTATACAGTAAAAAATTAAGGGTTATAATAATAATCATAATACAATGAAACTAATTCACACAACAAATACATAAGTGTAGTGAGAACAGTGCTATGATTATTTTGTGTTTCTTTTTTTCTCCATTACCTGCTGAACTTCAGCTCTCCAATTACTAATCCAGAAGACCTGTTCATTCCATGTCAATGAGGGCAGGTTTTGGGAAGCCATCATCAAGGCAGCCATCAGCTTTCTTTTGGCCCCCCACCAGTGACCAACATGGGAATTTAATGATGTGAAGGCCTAATGTACCTTTTCTCCCCCAAGGGCTGCTGGCAGCCACAATATGGCAGAATCAAGTGCATATCCTCTGCTCATACACGTCTTTCTCCAGTAGGTGCCAGCATTGCAGTAGGCTAGACTGTTTACCTTTTCCCCAGGATGAGTGAGCTAGTACCACCTGCTCATTTCCACCCCTTCGTCAGCTCTTCTAGCACCCATGTTGTTAGCTGTTTCCCACTTTTCTAGTTCGTAGTCAGGACTCTACCTTGTGCAGCATAAATCCAACAGATGAGCACTGAGAATTAAACTGAGCAAAAGTTACATTTTCCAGCAGTCATTTTGCATGTTTGCTAACAAAACTGGTCTTTTGTCTCCTGAAGCAGTAAATGATACATCAAGAATCTGTTTACATTTTCTTACAACTCTGACTTTTGTTCTAGTAAGCAAGTTTCTGTTTTTTTTTTTTTTTTTTGGGCTTGGGCTTCTTTTATGGGATGGCACAAATTCAGAAAATTAGGTTGCTCTTGATCTCACCATTGTGTTCTGGCCTTTCTTTCTTAATAGATAACTAGTTTGCTTTTTTATTTTAAATACTGCTTGATTTTAAGACATCCTACACATTCATCTTGACTGTGTTGGCAAAATAAAGTAAATTGTAGATTTGCTTTTGTAACACAATATAATAAGATTTGTATTCTAAGCATCACATTGAAAGATTGTCCATCATTATCACCCTTTTTCCCATTTTTCTACATGGTGTCAGGGTGTCATGTCAACTGTCAGCATCTCTCTCAACTCAGTGTCACTCATCTACAGTCTTCAACAGTTGTTCCTGTCACAGGTCTTCTGTCACTCAGTCCATCCATCTCTTTGCTAAGCACCCTTGTTTCCCCTTGACTTATTCCTGTCTGTCCCAAATCATCTTCACCAGACTGCCTTCTGCTTTTCTGCACATGTGCCCAGACATTGAAAGATTATTATCCACTGCAAATAAAAATTGTTGAATATAGTGATGAAAAAGAAAAAACACCATCATTTGGTGCATCTCCAGCTGTAAGGTCAAGTAAACAATGACCAAATGAATATTAATTCTACTTGCATTCAATTTAAATAAGTTTGAACATAATCTTCCTTAAAGGACCACACTTGATTAAGTGTTTGGATCAGGAAGAGCCTTCAGTTGCAGCATTTCAGTAGCTGATGTACCTGTTGATGTCCTTCCATGTCACTGCCCCAGTATTCAGTGCATAAGGAATCTCCTGCTAAGGAAAGCCCAACGTCCAGCCAGTATACCAAAGCCTTTAGATCTTATAGGAGCCTTATGTCACACATATGCCCCCCCTCACAAGGCGTAGGGCATAAAGGTGACGTATGGAAGCAAACACTTAGAACTTCTTTGCCACCAGTCTGAGCTTCTGTCTAAATGCCATTCTACCGTGCTGGTTACCAACATTTTTTAGATAAGTGCCCAGTTGGGGTTTCTTCTCTGCGTTTTATTATTTTTGTCTGGTATTTGTGTTCATGTCATCCTGGAAGGAAAATGTCACTGTGGGAGGCAGATTTCCCATAAAGAACATCACAACCAGTGTCTTTTTTTTGCTTGGGTGCTTCCCTCGGCCATATGCAATGCTCTCTCTGCTAAACGTTTGTGCCTAGGACTGTGCATTTTTTGTTTATCTTCCTTGTCCATTTATCTTGAAAACCAATGACTTAAGCTGAGGGTGCTATGGCAGAATGCTCCTGTCTTGAGGACAGCCTTCTGCCAAGAAGAAGGCCAAAAAGATTAGGCCTGATCTGGTTGCTGACCAGCCTCCCTCAGACATGTCTCTAGAAGCTGGTGAAAGCCCAGCAGACCATCCAGTTCTTGCCTCTGATTCCTCTGCCGCATGGATTCAAAATATCACACACCCTCAGAGTCTTATCCAACTTCTGCACCTGATGCTTGGGGGGAGCCTAGGCTGATATCCAACGGGGATTCCTCAGGCTTTAGTAAGGCAGGAAATATCTACTACCATTATTGGATCATGCCAAAGGTCTGAACTTCTAAGGCTCTTTAAGGCAGACATCCCACAGAAAAAGAAGAAGAAAACTAAACATATTTCCCCTGTTGTTAAAGATCCTCAGCTTGAATGACAGAATTTTACTCAGGGCCTGTTCAATGCATTAATGGCCTTGAAGTCCCCCCAACCCTGTTAAGAGGCATATGGAATTGGATTCCTCAGATGAGGACTTGGATTCTGGAGAAGAATCCCTTGCTTATTCTTCCCAAATCCCTTCCGCTGTGGATTGTGGTTTGGAGAAAGAGGGTTCTTTGATTCCAGATTGGAAGAATTATCCTTTGGGGATATTGTTGACTTCATAATGGAGTATTTTAAGTGTGACTGTTCCCAGGTCATGGGCATTCAAAAGAGGTATTATGAGCTGTTCCATATGGAGTCTCCCAGATCTTCAACTGTCCCTCCTGTTTTGGTAGCCCTTTTTGACACCTTTTCTTCTCTCTGTACCTCCTGACTTTCGGCCTCCAGCACTCCAGAAACCTGATATGATGTTCATCATGTTACCCTGCTGCAGTCATCACACTTGGGTTATCCTGTCGTCAGGCGGTCCTGCAGTCGGCCTGAATTCCAAAGTCTTGGTCCGGCGTAGGTTGCTGTCGCTTCTTCCCTGATGTCAGTGTGCCAGGGGTATATAAGAGGCATCCAACGCCATTTTCTTCAGTCTTTCTTGCCACGCGGTACCCGAAGCAGAAGCAGTTCGCAAGTGCCGGTCGGCCGACACCTGAGATTTTCGAATCGAATTTCAGTCCAAAGTCTTCAAAGCTAAGTACCCCATTGGGGAACCTGTTCTTGCCTCAGTCTGATGTCAGAAAAAGTTAACAATTGCATTTCTTGTGGGAAGCAAATACCTCATAAGGACTTTCATTCTTATTGTATACCTTGCCTAGGCCCAGACCACGACGTCACTGGTTGTCGGTTTTGTGCTAGGTTCAATAAGCGAACTATAAAGCGACGCTTTGATTTCGCACGACACTACTTCGGTAGGAAATTAAATTACAGTATGCCGTCGGAGCAACCGACTACCGGCGTGCATAAAAAACGCAAAGGTAAAGATAGGCAGCCTAGATCCAAGCCAGACTCCGAGGCCTTGGCTGGGCTGGTCACCGGTTCTCCGGTTTTCAGTGAGGCGCCTACGCAGCCCCTGGCGACCGCAGAATTGCAACCCCAGACCGCTTTGGATTCTCAAGCAGAGAGTTCTAGGCTGAGACAGCCATTTTCTTTAGGCCCTACCGACAACATTGCAGAAGGAGAAGCCGGTGCTGTGGAAACACCTTTGGTTACAGAAGGTGCCTTCAGACCAACTACTCTCACCATAAAATCTTATGCTAAGCTTAAGACTCCTCTAAAACCAAAAAAGACTGCACTTCAGTCTCCAGTTCAAGGCCCCATGCCTAAGAAACAGATGTTTAAAATGGCTGAAGATTTGATTTCTTTAATCAGGGGTACCCAACCCCCCCAGACAAAAGGCCTAGACAAGAAGAGGATTATGCCTCCTCTGATCAACTGTCTATTTCCTCAGGCTCCTCTGAGGAGCAGGATTACTCCTTTCCCCCTTATGAAGATTCTGATGCTGAAAATTCCATTCCTTCAGCTTCTAACCCTGAAGACTATTCCTTTGGGAAAACTTTACATACCATGAGGGAACATTTCCACTGGGAAGGTCAGGACTACTCCGACTCAAAGAAAAGGCTCGGAGAGTTTCTTTTACTCCCCCAGCACAGAACACTTGCTATCCCTCCAGTTTTAGACATTGTGGATGATGTTTGCTTAGAATCTAGTTTAAATCCAGATTCTTTGCCTCCTGCTCCAGCCAAACCAGACAGATATTATAGAGTGCCTGACTCACACAAATTCCTTTACAAAAGCCCTGTTGCTGACCCAGAGACAATCTCCCAGGGTCCCAAAGGGGCTAAGGCTTCTATGGCTAAAAATCCTGTACCCTCTGAAAGGGACTCCAGAGCACTAGATAGGTGGGGGAAGAAGGTTTACACCTCAGCTACTCTAGCTATGAGAGCACTAAATTGTCAATTTCACATGCTGAAATACCAGCAATTCTTAATATCTCAAATAAAACAAAAGATGAGCACGCAACATCAACAGTCTGAATTCAAGGAAATGCAGGATATGTTGCATGCAGCTGAACAGGTGGGCAAACATATTTTACAATGTGGATTTGATTCCTTGGAAGCTTCCTGTAGAGCAGCTGTTACTGCGTCTGTTATATGTAGGCATGCTTGGTTAAAGGAACAAACTCTGCCTGATCATGTTAAAGCAAAGTTACTAGATGCACCCTTACAGCAAGATGTCTTGTTTGGAGTTAAAGCAGAAGAGGTTTTAAAGAAAATGGAGGATAAGGCAAAATCTATGCAGACGGTCAAAGATTTTTTACAGGTACAACCCCCACACTTCAGCAGAAATTGGCCATCAAAAAATTGGTCCTTTCCAGCTTCTGACAGACCACAGAGGGGTAAATACAGACGCCCAAGTGGCAGAGGTCAAGCACAAACCCTTTACAAACCTCGCCAATGGGGCACTGCAACACAGAAGGGAGGAGAAGACAGGTCCCAAACTACTAGAAGACAAACACAATGACTTAAACCTCAAACTGCCAAGCAAAGCTCTCTTGGCAGCTCCCTTGGGAGGAAAATTAGCACTTTTTGCAGACAACTGGTGCATCATCACAAAGGAAAAATGGGTCCTAGACATTATCTCTCAAGGATACAGATTCCATTTCCACACCTTGCCAAGGATAAAAGGAATGCCAAACCTGCCACAAAATCAATGGGCAGAGGCACAAAAACAAATTACAGCTCTCATAGACATGAGAGCCATTCAACTGGTACCTACACAGGAGCAAGGCCAAGGATTTTACTCAAGGCTCTTTCTAGTCCCCAGAAAGGACAATGCTTGGAGACCCATTCTGGACCTTTTGATTCTAAACACCTTGCAAGTACCCAAATTCAAGATGCTAACACTACAGCAGCTTCTTCCCATGTTGGGCAAGAAAGCTTGGCTAGTAACGTTGGACCTCAAGGAGGCATACCTGCATGTCCCTATCAGACAAAATTGCAGAAGATACCTCCGTTTCATTGCAGGTTCAACCCATTACCAATTCTCTGCACTGCCCTTTGGCTTATCTACTGCGCCCAGGGTCTTCACAAAATGCCTGGCACCAGTAATTGCATACTGCAGACAAAGAGGAATTCAAATATACCCATACCTGGACGACTGCCTCATCCAAGCAGAAAGCAAGGACATTCTCTTACAACATCTGGCTTTTGTAAAACACCTTCTAAGTTGCCTAGGGTACACAGTAAACGAAAAGAAATCAAAACTAGTGCCCTCACAAAATATAACATTCCTGGGTGCCAGCTTGAATATAATGGCCCAGATGGCTTATCTGACACCAGACAAACAACTACAACTAACTCAATACTTCAAAATAATGGCAACAAAGGCCCAGCTCCCTGCAAGAAAAATTCTGCAGGCCTTGGGCTTCATGGCATCTTGCATACTACTAATACCATTTGCAAAACTGTGTATGAGGAAATTACAATGGTACCTGAAAAGCATATGGACTCAACACAGCCACAGCTTGGAAACAATGATACCTCTCATTCCCTGCCTTCAACAGGAGTTTCTGTGGTGGTCACAGGCATGTCACCTCAACAAGGGTCAGCCTTTCACCTTACCCCCAGCCAGGCAAACTATGACAACAGATGCATCCGACTATGCCTGGGGGGCACACATGGCAGGACAGTGCGTTCAAGGCATATGGACTGCAGATCAAAGAAATGTGCACATCAATCAAAAAGAAATGCTAGCTGTACAGAATGCTCTGACAGCCTTCAAGGACCTCTTACATCCAGGACAGCTAATAATAAGGACAAACAACACCACAGTAATGTGGTACATAAACAAGCAAGGGGGTACAAACTCCTACCCTCTATGCAGGCAAGCAGTGACCTTGTGGAACACAGCACTGGCTTACCAAGTTCAATTACAAGCTCAATTCCTGCCAGGAAAAAAGAACACATTGGCAGACGACCTAAGCAGGAACATCATGGATCCCCACTAGTGGAAACTGGATCCACAAGTATTTGCAATGATAACTCAAAAATGGGGGCGCCCAGACATAGATCTGTTTGCCAACCCCCAAAACTATCAGCTATCAAAATATTGCACTAGGATATTTCACCATCAAGCTTGGAAAGTGGACGCACTCTCATTCAGTTGGAAAATGCTGACAGTATATGCCTTTCTTCCATTGTCCCTTCTCACAAAGGTGCTGCTGAAAGTCAGGATGGAGAGACCCCGGATGATACTCATTGCCCCAGACTGGCCACGCCAGCACTGGTACCCACTACTAAGGAATATGGCCCACGGCCCACCATGGATTTTACCACAAATTCCTCATCTGCTCACACAGCAAGACAGTCAGATTCTACACAGCCAGCTCAAAACCTTAAATTTGGCTGCATGGCAAATCACCTAAGCAACCAGCCAGCTTCTCTTTCACAAGCTGTTATGGATGTCATTCTGGAGGCCCAGCACCAGGAAAGCCTACTCAGACAAATGGAAAAGATTTTGCGCCTGGAACCAAGCTAAAGGCCAAAATAGCCTTGAGCCGGACATACCTCAGATACTACAATATTTAACTGAGATGTTACACAAAGGACTTTCTTTTTCATCTATTAAAATCCACGCCTCAGCTATTTCAGCTCACTACAACATGGATCCTCCCTTATTTTCACATCCACTTCTAAGGCAGTACCTCAGAGGGGCCAAAAACATTAGGCCTCCCAGGACATCACCAACACCAACTTGGGACCTCAACTTTGTTCTGGAAAAACGTACGCTGCCACCTTTTGAACCAACTTTCTCAGCTGATTTAAAGTTTATATCATGGAAGTCTGCCCTGCTGCTAGCAATTACTTCAGCCAGAAGAGTCTAAGAGCTACAGGCACTAATGGCAGTAGTGCCTTTCCTCATTTTTCATCAAGACAGAATTTCTCTATGAACTAACCCCTCCTTTATGCCAAAGGTGGTATCCAGTGTGGCTCTAAATCAAACCATCCATTTACCCACCTTCTTCCCAAATCCACAGAACAAAGGAGAAAGACTCCTGCACTCCTTGGACATTCACAGGCAACTACGTTACTACTTGGATAAAACTAAGGTTTTCAGAAAATCTGACCAGCTTTTTATATCCTATGCTATAGCATCACAAGGAAAGGCTATCTCAAAACAGACCATTTCCAAATGGATAGGACATTGCATACGTTTTTGCTACACCCATCATGGAAAACCAGTTCCTGCTAGCATAAGGCCCCACTCCACCAGGGCAGCAGCTACATCTACAGCCTTCCTCAGGGGTGTGCCAACCAAGGATATTCTGGAAGCTGCAACTTGGAGTTCAGTACACACCTTCATCAAACACTATCATTTACCACTTTACTCTAAGTCTAGAGCTGGCTTTGCCACTGCAGTTTTGCATGGTCTTCTAGCCTCCTCTAACCCTGTTTGACTCCACCTCCCATCCTTAGCTTTGGGATTCAACCCAAGTGTGATGACTGCAGCAGGGTAACACGATGAACATAGTACAGTTTTGTACCTACCATAAATGTAGATGTTCGAGTGTATACCCTGCTGCAGTCCAGGTTACTCTCCCTCCATCCCCTCTGACCTAACTGAAAACTTTCAATACCTTAAAATCTGATACAACCTTTGTGGTGTATTTGCATATAGCTGGAGGGATGTTTTGTTTGTGCTAAACTTTTATTATTGGTACTATCTACTGACCACCTTTTGGGGGGGTACCTGACATCTGGGGCAAGACAAACTGAAGAAAATGGCGTTGGATGCCTCTTATATACCCCTGGCGCACTGACGTCAGGGAAGAAGTGACAGCAGCCGATGCCGGACTAAGACTTTGGAATTCAGGCCGACTACGGGACCGCCTGACGACAGGATAACCCAAGTGTGATGACTGCAGCAGGATATACACTCGAACATCTACATTTATGGTAGGTACAAAACTGTACTTTCTAGAGGGTGCCTGAGGACTGCAGGTTTTTGTATAAATGCCCTTCTGCTGATCCTTCTGTGGTCACAGTTTTTTATGGTAAACCTGCTAAGCTGTTGCCATCTACTAAGCTTGTTTCTTCAGATAAAGATAGTTGTGCCATGGAAAGGTTGGGCAAGAAAGTTTATACTGCTACCACCCTCTCTTTTAGGGCCATTAATTACCAGACCCATATGACCAAGTATGTTTTCGTCCTCCTTTCCAAAGTTTCTAAGGTGGTGTCTGACCTTCCTTATTCTCATGGAAAGGATTCTGCTCTCTTCCTGCTGGGGTCCAATTCTCAGGTTGCCCATCATGAGATAAAATGCAGCTATGATGCAGCTGTTAACTCTTCCAGGGCTGATGCTTGCTAAGATGATATTAAAGCCAAGCTTTTGGATGCCACTCTAGATAACAGAAATGACTTTGGGACAGCTGATGATAATTTATTTAATTTTTTTCAAGAATTCAAACATATTTTTGGCTCCCCTGTTCCCAAATTCCAGAATTATTATCCTTGTAAGTCTGCCTTTGTTAGTAGACAGACTCACACCCCTCCAAAGGTAAGAAGGGTTCTAGACATTTCCCTCCTGCTATGTCCAGTCAGATTCTTTCTTCCCCGAAGCCTTCTTTTCAGGACAAGCCAGGTTCTATTTGATGTTTTGCCTTCCCTTCCCCAAAGACAAGTCCCTTTGTCCCTCTGCCTTTCTCTATCTCTTCCAAACTAGCATTGAATCACCTCAGACTCTTGGGTGCTGTCTGTTATCCATCAGGGATATGCCATGATTTGGAAATCCCCCCCCCCCCCAATAGAGACATTTTTCAGCCTACTTGAGAACAGCTTCCTCATTTTCCAGAGGTCCTGCAATCAGTTTTGGATCAGGGCACCATTCAGCTCGTCCCACCCAGATTTTACTCCAGAATGTTTTTAGTTTCTCGGTATTGGGGTAGATGGAGACCAATTCTGGATCTTTCTCTTCTCTACAGATGTCTCTTCTTCTTCCTCAAATCTTCTTGGTTTCTCTAGAACCTCAAAGATGCATACCTCCACATTCCTATTCACCCTCTGTTTTGGAAATTTTTACGTTTGTGTTTTTTGCATTTTCAGTTCTCTACTTTGCCCTTTGGCCTTTCTACGGCCCCAGGGTTATTCAGCAAATGTCCCACTCCTATCATTGCCTTTTTCCAGACTGCGTGGGAATACAGATTTTTTACTACCTAGACGACCTGCTCATTCAAGTTTCTTCTTCCAGCAGTCTGTTGCAGGATCTCCAATTTACCATTTGTCTTTTACACAATATGAGGTTCACCATAAACCTCCAGAAGTCACTTCTGACACCTTCCCAGGATCACGTTTTCCTTGGGTGCAGGCTTGAGACCATTCCCATTCTGGCATGTCACCCTGCTCCCAAGGTTCTCTCTCTTGCAACCTTTTTCCAGTCTCTTCTTCCTCTGTACTCTGTCACGGCTGATGAATTTCTTATGGTTCTGGGGTTTATGACTTTCACTATTCCCATGCTCCTTCTCACCAGGCTCCATATGAGGACATTTCAGTAGTCCTTCAAATCAGTGTGGCTCAAACATTGCCAACTCCTGGAGTTCCCTATTCCTTTTCTTCCTTGTCTCAAGCTTGAGCTTCAGTGCTGGATTCATCAACTCTTTCTCAATCCCAGACTATCTTTCCATGCTCCATTCCCTTCTGAGGAGCTCATGGGCACCTCATACTTGGGATGGGGGGTGTCTTCTGAGCTCATAAAGGTCCAGGGTCTCTGCCTTCCTCATCAGAGGTCAGACCATATCAACATGAACGAGATGAGAGCTCTGCTTCCGACTCTGCAAGTTTTTCATTCCCTCTTTCATCCCAGGCCCCTCACAGACAGTACCACAGTGATGTGGTATGTCAACAAGTGGGGGAGGAGGTGCACAAAGTCCTATCTTCTTTGCAGACTAGCTCTTCAGGTATAGGATCCAGCTGTCAAGTGACCCTTCAGGTGATTTGCTTTCCCTCTGAGTGCAATCGTGTGGCAGACTCTCTGAGCAGGTGCAGTGCACAGGCTCACAAATGGATTCTTCACAGAGATGTGTTCCTGGACATAGTCCATCAGTGGAGTATTCCTTAGGTAGAACTTTTTTGCTTTCCCTCTTAACAGACAACTTCCTCTGTTATGTTTCGGAGTCTCAAGTTCTCTGGTTTGGAAAGTGGACATCCTGCGTTTCCTTGGAAGGGAATGTTTCTTTGAGCCTTTCCCCCTTCCCCTGTTGTCACGAGTTCTGATCAGGCAGGACTCCCCCATAATCTTGCTGATGAATCTCTCTTGGCCCAGACAGCATTGGTTCCCCCTTTTTTTCTCACTTGGTCAGAGGCAGTTACTACAAGTTACCTCACCGGGTGCATCCTCTCACACAAGACAAGGGATTTCTTGTCCATCTCACTTGTGTACTCTTCAACTGGCACTGTGCATGATAGGGTTTTGATTCCTTTTCAGCACCTCTTTTCTGAGAACATGTTCTGGATTTCACAGGAGGCCAGGAAATCCACTACCAGAAAAGCATATATATCCAAATGAAAAAGACTTTCTGTTTGCCATCAGCATCCCCTATCTGTGATGGTTCCTCTGGTTCTCCCATATTTGTGTGATGTGTTCCATGTTAGATTAGCATATTCTTCAGTTAAAACTCACCTATCTGCAATTTCTGCTTGTCTGCCCTTGAATCCTCCTCTGGCCTCCCGATTTAAGGTCAAGCAATTTCTTAAAGGCATCCTTCTTGTCAGGCCTCCCAGGAAGTCTATTCCGCTTTCTTGAAACCTCAGTTTTATACATGAAAAATTGACCCAGCCTCCTTCTTCAGCCTCCTTGCAAGATTATACTTGGAAGACTGTTCTGTGAGCCCTTACTTCAGTCAAGAGGGTTTCTGATCTTCAGGCTTTTGTGGCTATTCTTCTTTTTTTATTTTTCCACAGAGACAAGGTGTCTCTTTGTAGTAATCCTTTATTTATGCCCAAGGTCGTTAATGAGCTGTCTCTTAATCAATCTGTTCACTTTCCCTACTTTTTTCCTTCTCCGCAGTCTGCCAGTGAGAAGGTTCTTCATACCTTGAATCTGAGTAGACAGCTCAGGTATTATTTAGATAAGACTAAGACATTTCATAAGTCTGAGCAGCTTTTTGTTTCCTTTCATTCCAGGACTTTGGGTTTGGCTGTTTCTAAGCAAACCATCACATTTTGGATTTGTAAGACCATTTCCCTTTGTTATTCTTTTCATGACAAAGTTCTTTCTTCATCTGTAAAGCTACATTTTACGAGGGTAGTCACCTCCTCTAGTGCCTTTTTCAAGGGTTTGGATATCAGTTCCATCCTTGAGGCTGCTATTTTGTCCTCTTTACTTTCACTAAACATTACAAACTGGATTTTGTTTCTAGGGCCAGGCCAGGTTTTGCCAGAGCTATTCTGCAGGGGGTTTGTAAAGGGCTCTTTATTTATTTATTTTTTTTATTTTATTGCCTGTTGTCAAAGCCATGGCCTCAAGCTCAATGCCAAAAAGTGTATTGTTATCCCCTTTGGTAAAAACTCTGTGCCCATGAGCTACCCCATAGGCGGTAGTCTACTTAACACCGAAAGTGTGATAAGAGACCTTGGGACATAGGTGGACAGTAGCCTCTCCTGTGATAATCACATTGCCACAATAGTCAGGAAATCCTTCTACGTGGCACACCTCATCACAAAAGGTTTCTCATTCAGGAAAAAAGAGGTCATTGTTCCCCTCTACTCATCACTCATTAAACCCGTTATAGAGTACAACGCCCCTTTTGGTATGTACCTCACAAGACATCTACAGCAACTAGAAAGGCTGCAGAAATACCTCACAAAGAGGATTACTGGCCTCAAACAGATGCCCTACGCAGACCGTCTCAAAAAACTCCAGCTTTACTCTGTCGCATGTTGCCTACTCAGAGGTGATCTCTGCCTAACATACAAAGCTATGGCAAACCCAGAGCTGTTGGACATGCTCCACTTAAGGAAATCCCAATCCTTCCACGCTACACGCTTTAGAGACCTAAACCTTGTCACTACAATAAACAGAACATGCTGGAGAGATAGATTCCTGTCCCAGAGACTTCCCATACTCTGGAACAAACTACCTATCTGTATCAAACAAAGCTCCTCATTAGCACTCTTCAAGAAAAATCTTGTTGATTGGATGGGAAATAGGTTATTCACCCCGGGGATCACCTCTGTGGCTCTGCTCAACAGGAGCACAGGAAAATAATTTTCTTGGATGGCGAAAGCCAGTGTACCTTTTTGGGTAGGCTTATCTAGGCCCTAGGGCCAATAGCCTAGTACCTACCTATGAACCTGTTTGTTTATCGGGAAAGTCCAACTTGGAACAAGCCAATTTTCAGAGGAGACCCGAGGAGAAACGCTCCAGATGCATGTCTTTGTAATGCGGGAGGAAAATGGAGCACCCGGAGGAAACCCACACGAATGCAGGGAGCACATGCAGACCCCTCACAGAAGGCACCCCAGCTGAGAAGCGAACCGGAGAACCTCTTGCTGTGAGGCAACAACACAAACTGCTGCACCACTGCACCATCACGTCTTTGCTTTCCTCCTCCTAGTCTTCTTCTTAGATCTTGTACTCTCCCTTATGTACAGAGTACTGCGACAGTGATATGGAAGGACAAAGTACATTTGTGTAAAATCTTAAGTCAAAAAACAGATAGGGCTCACCACGGCTAATAAAAACTCTTTTATTCCTGCAGTGCAAGTAAGCGCTTTCGCGTTCTCTCAACGCTTCATCAGACTTCAAAACAGTTACATTTCCAAAAAACATTCTTAAATATGGATACCAATACAAAGCACCCAATCAGCATAATCATAGCATCATCACATGTTTAAATCACTTAAAAAATAAAGGCATACATCATAAAATATATCTCTATCATAATAAACATAATGTGCCTTCCTAAAACATAAAAACAAACATAACATTTCAACAAACATATATATATATATATATATATATATATATAAACTATATATATGTGTAAAATCTTACCATAAGTGTAGATGTCCTTCCTTTCACTGTTGCAGTATTTGGTCCCTTCCTCCATCCCCCTCTTTTCTAGCTTCTTTCCCAGAGTTTTTGTTGCCCTCCTGGCCAAAGGGCCTTTATTTTCTTTTCCTTCTGCCCTTTTTTTCCTTCTGGATGTACATATTCTGTTTGTCTCTGAGGGTATTCTGTTCCTCCTGAGGCTTTTCATTTCAGAGTGTTTGCATCTGTACATCACCTTTATGCCCTACACATTTTGCAGTGAGCATACATGTAACATACTGTGCCTATAAGAACTAAAAGCTTTGGTATACTGGCCGGACATTGGACTACCCTTGGCAGAAGATCTCTTATGTACAGAATACTGCAACAGTGAAAAGAAAGACGTCTACTGTTATGGTAAGATTTCATACAACTGTGCTGTACTGAGTGTAAAGTATTATCAGCCCATATAAATCTAATTCTTATTCTTGTATGTATCTGCATAATCTGACTTAAAGACCATGATTTAATTATGCCCTAATAGCTTCCTGGTCTTGCTACTCATGTTTAATTTTTCTTTCGCATATTTGTGCATTTATTTTCATTGTATTGATCCATATTTTTACATTTTTTCAGAGCTTCTTTCACTTCTCTTCTGCTTTATGAAGTCAGTTTCTTTCTGCCCAATTCTTTTCATTGTATGCTGATGTACACCCCATCTGTCCATTATCACATTAATTTTAAATATAAATATTGTGCACATTCCTTTCCTGTCTCTTCTAGTATCCAAGCCACTATTCCCCAGTTAGGTCAGCTGTATGTAATCACCTATTTTGTTGTTTCATACTGTACCATTCCTTGGCTGCCTTGTCATTTTACTCCCATGATCTTCTCATTTACTTTATTGCCTAACACTATTATCAATAGTTACTATCAGCAAACTGTGTGTTGCTGTGCATTCATTCTTGCATCATTTAACTGCTATGTATATGTACATGTGTGTGTCATGTACATGTGCATGTTCTTTTATTTGCTGTTGATGTAACTTTAAGTTTGTATTCATTCAATTATAAGTGTCTGAGGGGACAACCTAATTGTGTAATTTTGAGGCATACGTGGTGTACAAATGAGTGCCAGATTCTTACCATTTAAATGCCTAAATTTAAAGAAAGTTAACCAATATTTCGTTAAAAATGTATTGCATTTACAGTTGTAGTCAATACCTTTGAAGTTGATTTTCCTAATGGAGACCAAGTAAACAAATGTGCAATGTCTCATGCAGGTGAGATGGGCAGTCCTTCTGATGTCACCCCTTGTGTAAGTGAGACGGTGGAGCATTGTTGATGCCCTTTGTATGCCCCACCCATGTTTGTTGGTGGATGGGTGCATGGAAATTGATAAAAATGGTAAAAAGTCTCAAATCACCCCTAATGGCTGCATAGATGATGGTCCCTTCTGGCTGCCCCTCAACTCAAGTGACGACAGAACAAATGGGCAAATTTGCTGAGAAGGGGAGCTGATGACAGGCAAGCAAAGGGTGCAAAGAGAAGACAAAAAAAAACACCTTTAAAACTGGGCCAAAAGATATATGAAAGTATTGTAAATCCATGGCGCACTCTGCCAGATTATGTAAAAATGCTGAGACTTTTGCAGCTCTTTAATAACATCTGTATAGATTTCTTGATAACATGACATTTTTAAAGTGGGACTTTTGAAACAAAACAACAATTGTCAGAAATTAAAATATGTTTGTATCACTGTTTGTCGAATCTTTTGCTTCCTAGTTTATCCTTGGAAAAGGATTTGCCCTCAGTAGGTAAACCATGTAGTCAACAAAATTAAATAGATATTTCTTAGTTGGAACATGGTATGATAAGGAGGATTGCGGAGCAGTAATTTGCCAGAGCTGCACAAAATAGTTGCATTTTATGATATTCTGCTGTGTATTAAGACCGCTTTATCTCAGAATGTTAAATATTTAAGGCACAATTAACAAATTCAGATGAAGAAAAACACGGTATGTTTCTCTTGACTCAAATGCAGTGTTGCTCATACACAATAATTAACCTGCTTCAAAATTGTAAATCTCTGTGAACCTCAGATTTTGAAATTCTAGATAAGTTACCTTTGGGGGGAACCCTTCGACACAGAAATAATATTTTTTCTGTTTTTTGACAAGTAATTTTGGAATGAGTCTGTTTAAGAGTAACTCAAATTTACTGTGACATTTTAGTGGAAATGTCTTGTCAGGTGAGTTTTTAGTTGCTGTGACTCATTAACTATGTCTGGGACATGTTTTGTGAGAAAAATGTGTTGATTTTATTCTTTTCATCTTTGACTTGAATGAATTAAATGTTTTAAAGGACTTCAAGTATATTTTTGTGCTTTTGTACGTTTGGTAACAGTTTACCTGCATTTTTGCTAAATTCAGTGATATTTTCTGTGAAAAGAGACTTATAAATTGTGGAGGATTGAAGTGTACTGTTTGTGTATTTACTTTTGTGATATTTGTGAGCTGTGTAGGGAAGTGTAAGCATATATATTACTTGTGAAAACTAGAGTGACAGCTTATCTTCCAACCAACTCATTCCAGCTTACTGGCAAACAAGGTTCTCCCTTGGCAGGGACATGGA
Organism: Protopterus annectens; assembly: GCF_019279795.1. Taxonomy (NCBI): domain Eukaryota; kingdom Metazoa; phylum Chordata; order Ceratodontiformes; family Protopteridae; genus Protopterus; species Protopterus annectens. The sequence continues at coordinate 775,970,472 of NC_056729.1, forward strand.
TACTTTACCACTCCTGCAGTTCCTACACATGCTTTACTTAAAAAGAAAATAAAGCACCCTTGCCTGTACCTTGAGGTCAGTCTACACTTCAGCCATTGGTGAGTGACCCTGCAGTGGACACATCTTGTTCCTCAGACCACTCACTGGTTTCCCCAGGAGCTCTGGTGTACTTCATACTGCCACCATGGACCGGGGATTAGCTATGTCCTCTGCGGCTGTAGCAGTGTTCATACTGGGCATGGGAGAACCATCGTCTCTTGGTGATATTGGACTTTCTCCATGAGGTTCTCCTCTGGGTGCCTGCATTAAGAGATTTGTTTCCCAGGTTGATGTGCCAGTCTTCAGTTGCACTCCTTGTAAGGATGTCTGTAGAATCAAGAAGCAAAAAGTTACACATATTTCATCTAAAGACATTGTGTTTGTTAATAAAATTAATTACTTACCTTGGCTAAGAATTGTTCACAGGGTTTGAATCCTGCAGAAAAGTTAGACAATTTAAACATTATTTTAATCCCACTAATCCTGAGAATGTTTTATTTGAGAATTCTGATAACAACAGGGATAGGGCTCTTGTATTTCCCTCTCAGTAACCTGGCTTGTATCCTGAAGAAAGTGTTTCCTCAGATGTTTATCATGTTACCCTGCTGCAGTCATCACACTTGTGTTATCCTGCCGTCAAGCGGTCCCGCAGTCGGCCTGAGTTCCAAAGTCTTGGTCCAGCGTCGGTTGCTGTTGCTTCTTCCCTGACGTCAGTGCGCCAGGGGTATATAAGAGGCATCCAACGCCATTTTCTTCAGTCTTTCTTGCTGCGCGGTGCCCGAAGCAGAAGCAGTTTGCAAGTGCCGGTTGGCCGACACCTGAGATTTACGAATCGAATTTCAGTCCGAAGTCTTCAGTAAAGCTAAGTACCCCATTGGGGAACCTTTTCTTGCCTCAGTCAGATGTCAGAAAAAGTTAACAATTGCATTTCTTGTGGGAAGCAAATACCTCATAAGGACTTCCATTCTTATTGTATTCCTTGCCTAGGCCCAGACCACGACGTCACAGGTTGTCGGTTTTGTGCTAGGCTTAATAAATGAACTATCAAACGCCGTTTTGACTTCGCACGACATTACTTTGGTAGGAAATTTAATTATATCATGCCGTCAGAGCAGCCGACGACCGGCGTGCATAAAAAACGGGATAAGGACAGGCAGCCTAGGAACAAGCCAGACTCCGAGGCCTCTGCTGGGCCTGTTGCCAGTTCTCCGGTTTTCAGTGAGGCGCCTACGCAGCCCCTGACAACCGCAGAATTGGAACCCCAGACAGCTGTGGATTCTCAAGCGGAGTGTACTAGACAGTCGCAGCAATCTTCATTAGGCCCTTCCGACACCGGAGCAGAAGGAGATCCCGTTGAAGTAGAAACACCTTCGGTTGCAGAAGGTGTCTTCAGACCAACTACACTCACCATTAAATCTTATGCTAAGCTTAAAACTCCATTAATACCAAAAAAGACTGTACATCAGTCTACAGTTCAAGGCCCCATGCCTAAGAAACAGATGCTTAAGATGGCTGAAGATTTGATTACCCTAATCAGGGGTTCCCATCCCCCTCCAGATAAAAGACCAAGACAAGAGGATGATTATGCTTCCTCTGACCAGTTTTCAATTTCCTCAGATTCTTCTGAGGAACAGGATTACACTTTTCCCCCTTATGAAGACTCTATTCCCTCAGCATCTCCCCCTGAAGACTACTCCTTTGGGGAAACTTTACATACGAGGGAGCATTTCCACTGGGAAGACCAGGACTACTCTGATTCTAAGAAAAGGCTCCAAGAGTTCCTTTTACTACCCCAGCACATACCACTTGCTATCCCTCCAGTTTTAGACATTGTGGATGATGTTTACTTGGAGTCTAGTCTAAATCTAGACTTTCTACCTCCTGCTCCAGCCAAACCAGACAGGTACTACAAGAGTACCTGACTCACACAAATTCCTTTATAAAGCCCTGTTGCTGACCCAGAAACAATTTCCCAGGGTCCCAAAGGGGCTAAAGCTTCTGTGGCTAAAAATCCTGTGCCCTCTGAAAGGGATTCCAGAGCCCTAGATAGATGGGGAAAGAAGATATACACCTCAGCTACTCTGGCTATGAGAGCATTAAATTGTCAGTTTCACATGCTGAAATATCAGCAATTCCTAATGTCTCAATTAAAACAAAAAATGAGCACACATTCTGAACAGTCTGAATTCAAGGAAATGCAGGATCTGTTGCATGCAGCTGAACAGGTGGGCAAACATACTTTACAATGTGGATTTGATTCATTGGAAGCTTCCTGTAGAGCAGCTGTTACTGGGTCTGTCATACGTAGACATGCTTGGTTAAAAGAACAAACCCTACCTGATCATGTTAAAGTAAAATTATTGGATGCACCTTTACAGCAGGATGTATTATTTGGTGTCAAAGCAGAAGAGGTTTTAAAGAAAATGGAGGATAAGGCAAAGTCTATGCAGACGGTCAAGGATTTTTTACAGGTACAACCCCCTCGTTTCAGCAGAAATTGGCCAACAAAAAACTGGTCCTTTCCAGCTTCTGACAGATCACAGAGGGGCAAATACAGACGCCCAAGGGGCAGAGGTCAGTCACAAGGCCCTTATAAACCTTGCCAATGGGGTACTGCTACCCAGAAAGGAGGAGAAGATAGGCCCCAAGCTAGCAGAAGACAAACACAATGACTCAATCCTCAAACTACCAAGCAAATCTCTCTTGGCAGCTCCCTTGGGAGGAAAATTAGCACTTTTTGCAGACAACTGGCACATCATTACAAAAGACAAATGGGTCCTAAACATTGTCACACAAGGATACAGACTCCACTTTCATACCTTGCCAAGGATAAAAGGAATGCCAAACCTGCCACCAAATCAATGGGCAGAGACACAAAAACAAATTACAGCTCTCATGGACATGAGAGTCATTCAGCAGGTACCTACACCGGAACAAGGACAAGGATTTTACTCAAGACTCTTTCTAGTCCCAAGAAAAGACAAAGCATGGAGACCCATTCTGGATCTTTCAATTCTGAACACCTATCTACAAGTACCAAAATTCAAGATGCTAACACTACAGCAGCTTCTTCCCATGCTGGGCAAGAATGCTTGGCTAGTAACGTTGGACCTCAAGGAGGCATACCTGCATGTCCCTATCAGACAAAATTGCAGAAGATACCTCGCTTCATTGCAGGTTCAGCCCATTATCAATTCTCTGCACTGCCCTTTGGCTTATCTACTGCACCCAGGGTCTTCACAAAATGCCTGGCACCAGTAATTGCATACTGCAGACAAAGAGGAATTCAAGTATACCCATATCTGGACGACTGCCTTATTCAAGCAGAAAACAAGGACATTCTTTTAAAGCATCTGGCATTTGTCAAACACCTTCTAAGTTGCCTTGGGTACACAGTAAACGAAAAGAAATCAAAACTTGTGCCCTCACAATACATACTATTCCTGGGTGCCAGCTTGAATATAACAGCCCAGATGGCTTATCTCACGCCAGACAAGCAACAACAGCTGACTCAGTACTTCAAAATAATGGCAACAAAGACCCAACTCCCTGCAAGAAAAATTCTGCAGGCCTTGGGATTCATGGCATCTTGCATACTACTAATACCATTTGCAAAACTGCATATGAGGAAATTACAATGGTACCTGAAAAGCGTATGGACTCAGCACAGCCACAGCTTGGAAACAATGATACCACTCATTCCCTGCCTTTAACAGGAGTTTCTATGATGGGCACAGGCATGTCACCTCAACAAGGGTCAGCCTTTCACCTTACCCACAGCCAGGCAAACTATGACAACAGTTGCATCGGACTATGCCTGGGGAGCACGCATGGCAGGACAGTGCATTCAGGGCAAATGGACTACAGATCAAAGGCATCTGCATATCAGTCAAAAAGAAATGCTAGCAGTACAGAATGCCCTAACAGCTTTCAAGGTCCTCTTGCACCCAGGACAACTAATAATAAAGACGGACAATACCACAGTAATGTGGTACATAAACAAGCAAGGGGGCACACATTCCTACCCTCTATGCAGGCAAGCAATGACCTTGTGGAACACAGCACTGTCTTACCAAGTTCAATTACAAGCACAATTCCTGCCAGGAGAAAAACACATTGGCAGACGACCTAAGCAGAAACATCATGGATCCCCACGAGTGGAAACTAGATCCACAAGTATTTGCAATGATAACTCAAAAATGGGGACGCCCAGGCATAGATCTGTTTGCCAACCCCCATAACTACCAACTTCAAACATTTTGCACAAGGACATTCCATCCACATGCTTGGAAAGTGGGCGCCCTCTCATTCAGTTGGAAAACATTAACAGTGTATGCCTTTCCTCCACTGCCTCTTCTAGCAAAGGTACTGCTGAAAGTCAGATTAGAGAGGCCACAAATGATACTCATTGCACCAGACTGGCCACGCCAGCACTGGTATCCAATTCTAAGGAACATGGCCCACGGCCCACCATGGATTTTACCACAAATTCCTTACCTGCTCACCCAGCGAGACAATCAGATTCTACACAGCCAGCTCAAGACTTTAAACCTGGCTGCATGGCAAATTACCTAAACAACCAGCCAACACCTCTATCCAAAGCTGTTATGGATGGCATTCTGGAGGCCAGGAGGCCCAGCACCAGGAAAACCTATTCAGACAAATGGAAAAGATTTTGCGCCTGGAACCAGGCTAAAGGCCAAAATCCCCTTGATCCAAACATTCCTCAGATTCTACAAAATTTAACTGAGATGTTGCACAAAGGACTTTCCTTTTCATCTATTAAGATCCACGCCTCAGCAATTTCAGCTCATTACAACATGGATCCTCCTTTATTTTCACATCCACTCCTAAGACAGTACCTCAGAGGGGCTAAGAACATAAGACCGCCCAGGAGAGCGCCAATACCTACTTGGGATCTCAACTTTGTTCTGGAAAAGCTTACACTGCCGCCCTTTGAACCAGCTTTTTCAGCTCATTTAAAATGTCTTTCATGGAAAACTGCCCTGCTACTAGGAATAACTTCAGCTAGAAGAGTCTCAGAGCTACAGGCACTAATGGCAGTGAAGCCTTTCCTCATTTTTCATCAAGACAGAGTCTCTCTACGAACTAACCCTTCCTTTATGCCAAAGGTGGTATCCGGTGTGGCCCTAAACCAAACCATTCATTTGCCCACCTTTTTCCCAAATCCCCAGAACAAAGGAGAAAGACTCCTGCACTCTTTGGACAGTCACAGGCAATTACGTTACTACTTGGATAAAACTAGGGCTTTCAGAAAATCTGACCAGCTCTTTGTAGCCTATGCTGCAGGATCACAAGGAAAAGCTATCTCAAAACAGACCATTTCAAAATGGATAGGACTTTGCATACATTTCTGCTACACGCATCATGAGAAACCGGTACCTGCTAAAATTAGGTCCCACTCCACCAGGGCTACAGCTACAACAGCAGCCTTTCTCAGGGGGGTGCCAACCAAGGATATTCTGGAAGCTGCAGCTTGGAGTTCAGTGTACACCTTCACCAAACACTATCACTTACCTCTGTATTCTAAGAGTAGAGCTGGTTTTGCCACTGCAGTTTTGCAGGGCCTACTAGCTTCTTCTAACCCTGTTTAACTCCACCACCCATCCTTAGCTTTGGGATTCAACCCAAGTGTGATGACTGCAGCAGGGTAACACGATGAACATAGTACAGTTTTGTACCTACCATAAATGTAGATGTTCGAGTGTTCACCCTGCTGCAGTCCAGGTTACCCTCCCTCCATCCCCTCTGAACTAGCTGGACTTATCTAAACCATTCTATCCTATACAACCTCTGTGGTGTAGTTGCTTGTGCCTGAAGGTATTGTTTTATTTTTATATGTATTTTTTTATATATATATATATATATATATATATATATATATATATTGCCTACCTATTGGGGACACCTGACATCTGGGGCAAGAAAAACTGAAGAAAATGGTGTTGGATGCCTCTTATATACCCCTGGCACACTGACGTCAGGGAAGAAGCAACAGCAACCGACGCCGGACCAAGACTTTAGAACTCAGGCCGACTGTGGGACCACCTGATGGCAGGATAACCCAAGTGTGATGACTGCAGCAGGGTGAACACTCGAACATCTACATTTATGGTAGGTACAAAACTGTACTTTTCTCCTATAGTGGAGTTTATTTCTTTTTCTGAGGCTGTGTTCAGGATGAGTAATGAATTTTTGTGGAAAAATGGATTCCCACCCCCTACCCCATTATATATGTTACATGTGGATATGCCACATTTAACACCTGTTCCTCCTATTAAGCCAGTTTGGAGGAAGCTTTTGATTCCACTTGCAATAATCCTTATAGTCAGTTTTCAGTCCATAAAAAGGTAAATAGACTTTGTAAAGTTCCTCAGTCTAGTATTTCTTTTTTCAGCTCAGGTGACTCTGTAGCTATTTCTGTTTGTATTTCTTCTCCAGCTGCTAACAAACTTCTGGCTGGTGGTAATCCTTTATCTTTGAACAAGGATGGTAAACCCTTTGACAGGTTTGGTAAGAAAATTTGTCTTCAACTGTAACCTTCAGAATCCTGAATTACATGGCTCATAGGTTGAAGTACATGTTGACTTGTGCAGACAGTCTGAAGAGTTTTTCTGCCATGTTACCCTCTGAAGGTATGTCCTTTCTGAATCCTATTATTGCTACTCTTTCTCAAGTGTCTAAACATTCTTTAAACAGTATATGATTGTGCTGACTCTGTGTCCAGGGCCACAGCTGCTGATACTGTGATGAAATGGTTTGCCTGTGTACATACTCAGAAGTTTTCTGAAGAAGTAAAATCTGAGATTTTGAATTAGCCTTTTGATAAGGAGATTTTGTTTGGTCCTTCTGCTACTTAAATAGTTTGATGAAATAGGCAGATTGATGCAGGGATTTTGTAAGATTTTTCAGAGTCCCTTTTCTAAATCTTTCAAATCTCCTGGTTCTTTTTTTCAAAAATCAAAATAAACAGTCCCTCCCCTCCTTCATCTCCCCTTCAAATCTTTAACAAGAACTGGTTCTTTGTCTTTATCTTTGGCAACAGATTGTTTCAGACAAATATGTTCCGTGGGTAGTTCATGAGGATTAAAAATAGCATGGGATAGACATACCTCCTTTTTTGGGGTAACCCCTCTTATCCTCCAAACCAAACAACATTTTTCCTCAGGTTCTTAATCATATGCTTTCCTTGGGGGTCAAAAAACCAGTGCCTCAAAAACCAAAGGGCGAAGGATTCTTTTTTAAAGGATGACGGATTCTATTCTAGAATGTTTCTGGTACCAGACAAGGATCCCTCATGATGACCAGTATATGACCTATCCTTTCTCAACTTGTTTGAGAAAGTACCACAGTTCAAGATGTTGACCTTATAGAGTGTTACTTCTCATTCCTCTTCTGCGTTTCATTTTAAATCTAGTCTTATGATACTCTTATCAACACATCCCTATTGCCGCCGTTTTTTTCTTTATCTGCGTCACATTATCAGTTCTTTAAATTACCTTTTGGGTTATCTACACCTCCATGGGAGTTTAGAAAATGTCTAGCTCCAGTGATAACTCATTGCAGACTACAGGACATTCATATATTTCCTTATTTAGATGCCTTACTTATTTTGGCAGTGTCTTTCTCCAGGTATCAGGAGTTCCTTTCATGGGTTACATATCTCCTCAACCTGAGCTTTCAGATCAACAAAAAAATCTTCTTTTAATTCCTTCTCACAGGAATGTGTTTCTAGGTTGCCTTCTAGATTCTTCACTACAAAAAGCCATTCCTTACCCAGGAGAAAATGCTCTTGTGTCTGGAAATCTTCCTGAGCTTCTCAAATCAGTCTAGTCTTCAGTCAGTGAGTATCAATGATTCTTGTGTTCTCTTTTCTTGTGAGGTTGCACATAAGATGTGAGGTTGCACATAAGAAAAGTCCAATGGTTCTTAAAACAAAAAAAAAACTGTGGACCCAACTTTCTCACCATCTGGAATTTTAAATTCCAATGTTGGAGTTGTAAAGAGAGAACTGCTTTGGTGGAGACTTGTCCTGAAATCTTGTTGCCCATTCTGACTTTTAACCTCAGCTTAATCTGTGACAGCAGACACTTCAGATTTAGCTTGGGGGAGTTTCAGTGGGGATAAAAGCAGAGGGTCTTTGCAAAAAAAAACAAACAGACCAAAGCACATACATGTCATGGATGTTAGCTGTTGTCTGTAATGTAGAATCTCTTGACCATCACTGGTTCCCTGGACCTCTACAGGTGATTACAGACTACACCACAGTGATGTGGTACATAAACAGAGGACACCAGGTCTTACCCTTTGTGAAGTTTTGCTATGCTAGCTTGTAAGGTCACTCTGAAGCATTGTTTAACCCTCCAAGCTTCCTCCATTCCATCAGAGCAAAATTTAGTGGCAAACAATCTGTCTGAGCAGGACTAGAACAAACACTCACAAGTAGAAATTGAACAAGGAGGCCTTCCAGGAGTTTTTCCATTTGTGAGGAACACTTCAAATTCATCTGTTCACCTCCTTTTAAATTAGACAACAGAACAAATTCTGCAGCAGGACTCTTTCCAAGCAAGCCTGGGAAACAGATGTATTTTCATTCCCTGTAGTTGGGAAATGTGTCTTTATGCATTTCCACCCTTTTCACTGATATCCAGGGTAATTCTGAAGATTCAGAAGACTCCCCAGAAATCATTGTGATGACTCCCTGCTGGAGCACTCAACAGTGGAAGTCATTCTATATAACTGTTGCAGTATTCTTCACCTTAGGGGTCTCCTGTCAAAGAGATCCCAACATTTGGCCAGTGTACCACAGACTTTAGTTCTTGTATGTGCTGTACTTCACACATATGCTGCCCTTACAGGATGTAGAGCATGAAAGTTATGCACAGATGCAGTTGCCCAGAACTACTTTGCCACTGATCTGTGTACCCTTGTGCTGTGCTGAATACCTAGCCAGCAGATAAGTGCCCTGTTGGGGTCTTTTTTTCTTGTTCTTTTTTGGTTTCCTGGAGTTCATGTCATCCAAGAAAGGAAAATGTCAGTGTAGGAGGCAGCTTCCCCATAAGGATCATCACGAACAGTGTTTTTTTTTTTTGGGTGCTTGTCATGACCATACATCCTGTGGCATTTTGCCTTCAGATAAGGATAGTAGGCAATGGAGAGAATTGGTAAGAAGGTTAATACTGCTTCTACTTTGACCTCCTGGGCCATCAGTTAACAGCCCCACATGATCAGACATGCCCTGGCCTTGATTGCCCAAGCTTATTAGGTTGTTTCTGACCTCCCTGATTCTGAAGGTAAGTTTTCCTCTTTATCTAATTCAATCCTATCAAGTGGCATACCAGTCTATCAAGTGCATCTGTGATACTGCTGATACCTCTTTCAGAGCTGCTGCCTTTGGGTCTGTCAAGAGGCATTACTCTTGGCTTTGTCTACAGTCTTTACCTGAGGGCATTAAGGCCAAGTTGCTGGATGCTCCTTTGGATAATAAAAATCTCTTTGGGACTGCTGTTGCTGGTATGTTTAAGTCTCCTCAAGAAAAAAAGTAAGGCTTTTCAGGACCGTAAACATATCTGTCTCCCTCCCATCCCTAAGTTCCAGAGGAATTATCGTGCTTGGTCTCCTTTTGTTGGCAAGCAGCCTCATCTGGCCACTGAAGGTAGGAAGAGTGGTAGGCAAGCTTCTCCTGCTAAGTCTTCTCATGCTCCTGTGGCCCAGAAGCCTCCTTTATCTGACAAACCTGCTTCTCTTTGACATCTTGCCTTCCACTACCCCTCTACAAGGTTCCCTTGTCCCTTCAGCTGTCCCTCTGTCTTACAAACTGGCATTTCATCACCTCAGAATCTTGGGTTCTGTCTGTCATCTGTCAGGGTTACTTCTTGGTGTGGAAGTGTCTCCCTCCTTTTTCAGGGATTCCCCAACCACTACCAACAAATTCCTCATTTCTCAGAAGTTCTTGGGTCCCTGGTGGACCAGGGAACTATTCACCTTGTCTCCCCTTCACAAGTAGGGAAAGGATTTTATTCCAGAATGATCCTGGTTCTTCGAAAGGAGGACACTTAGAGACCTATTCTGGATCTCTCCTTCCTCAACACCTTTCTCGATATTTCTTCTTTTTTGATGCTTGCTCTTCAAAACCAGTTTCCTCCTTTACTACCCCATGCTTTTGTGGTGTCCTTGGATTTGAAGGATACTTACCTTCATATTGCTATTCACTCTCTTTTCAGGAAGTTTTTACATTTCTATGTTTCTTCCTCTCATTTTCAGTTCTTTGCTTTGCCCTTTGGCCTCTGTAGTGTCCCAAGGGTATTCACATAATGCCTAGCTCCTGTGATTGCCTTTTGCAGACTCCAAGGCATTCAGAGTTTTCCTTATCTAGACATCATGTTGTTTCAGGATCTGGAGTTCACCTTATCTCTCCTTCAAAGTCAGAGGTTCATTATCAACTTCCAGAAGTCTGTCCTGACTCCCTCTCAGGATCATGTGTATGTCGGTTGTAGGATCCAGACAATGCCATTGTTGGCCTCTGTTCCACCTCTAAACGTTTTGTCCTTGACAGCTTTCTTTCAGTGTCTTCTTCCTCTGCCTGGTGTTCCAGCCAGAGAGTTTCTTCAAGCCCTGGGATTCATGGCCTTTTCTATTCCAGTGCTTCCTCTTGCCAGACTGCACATGTGGAAGCTTCAGTGGTACCTCACGTCAGTTTGGCTTCAGCACTTGTCACCCTATGGATTTCAGAGTGCCTTTCCTTCCTTGTCTTAAGAAGGGAATTTGAGTGCTGGATTCAGCAACTTACCATCATCCCAGGCCTGTCCTTTCTGTCTCCGATTCTTTCACAAGAATTGTTCACAGATGCTTTAGAAAGGCGTTGGAGGCTTCCTTTGGTCACTTGAAAGTTTAAGGTCTCTGACCCCCTTCCTCAGAAGTCAGACCATGTCAGCATCAAAGAGTTCTGATTCTGGCCCTTCAGGCTTTTCACCCCATGCTCTGTCCAGGTCCTCTGAAGGTAGGTCCTGTGAAGGTTTACACAGACAATACCACAGTGATGTGATATGTCAGCAAGCTTTTCAAGCCTGGGATCTGGTTCTCAGTTACCAGCTAACTCTTTAGGCAGTGTATATTCCTTCATTCAAGTGGCAGATTCTTTGAGCAGGTCCAAACACAGGCTCACAAATGGCTGCTTCACAGGGAAGTGTTTCTGGATGTAGTCCATCAATGGAGTATTCCTCGGGTAGATCTTTTTGCCTCCCCTCTGAACAAACAGCTTCCTCTTTTCTGTTCCAGAGTACCATGCCATCCGGCATGGAAGATGGTCACCCTTTCTTTTCCTTAGAAGAGGATGTTTCTCTATGCTTTCCCTCCCCTTCCTCTACTTCCAAGAGCCCTGCAGAAGATTCAGGTGAACTCCTCAAACATCTTGCTAGTGACTCCGTTTTGGCCAAGACAGCATTTATTCCCCCTCTTAATTCATCTTGCCAGGGTCAGTCACCACAATTTACCTCACTAGTTGGACCTCCTCACACAGGACAGGGGGTCACTCATCCATTCTCATTTGTCCACTCTTCAACTGACACTGTGAGTGATAGGGTTTTGATCCCTTTTAGGCACCTCTTTTCCCTTGGCTTCTCACTTTGAAGTCAGACAGTTTCTTAAAGGTGTTCTGCATCTTACTTCCCCAAGGAAGCCTTATCCTCCTCCCCGGGATCTAATTTTGTTTTAGAAAAATTGACTGTGGCTCCTTTTTCAGCCTGCAAGTTCAGCTTCTGTCCAACATTGTACCTGAAAGAATGTCTTCTTTCTTGCTGTTACTTCTTCTAGGAGGGTTTGTGAGCTTCAGGCCCTTACGACCATCCCTCCTTTTTTTGTTTTTTTTCACAGGGACAGGGTGCCCCTTTGTATTAATTCTTCTTTTATGCCCAGGGTTGTTGTTGAGTGGTCTTTGAATCAGGCAGTACAACTCCTTTCATTTTGTCCTTCTCATAAGTCTGTTAGTGAGAGGGTCGTTCATACCTTGGATTTGCACAAATGGCTCAGGTATTAATTGGATAAAACTAAGGCCATTCATAAGTCTGACTAAATATGTTTGTTTTCATCCCAGGACTTTGGGTTTGTCTGTTTCTAAGCAAACCATATTCTCCTGGATATTTAAGGCCATTTCCTTTTGTTATTCTTTTCATAATTGTCTATCTACTTCTGTCAGAGTCCATTCTTCTAGGGCTGTTGCCTGTTCTGGTGCTTTCTTCAAGGGGTTGGACACCAGTTCCATCCCTGAAGCTGCTACTTGGTCTTCATTGCTTACCTTTACTAAGCATTATAAATTCTCTTTGGTTTCTAGGGCCAAAGCCGGTTTTGCTAGAGCCATTTTGCATGGGTTCATTGATGGGCTCTTCTCAGCCTTCCACCTCCCAGTCCTTTTCTTGAGCTTTTGTACTTTTCCATAAGGTGAAGAATACTGCAACAGTAATATAGAAGGACATAGTACAATTGTGTAAAATCTTAACATAGCAGTAGATGTCCTTCTCTTCACTGTTGCAGTATTCAGTCACTCCCTCAACCCCGTTTTTCTTTTGGGCTTTGTTTTTGTTTCTCTCATGGCTGAGGGTCTCCCTTTTCCATTCCATTTTATCCTTCTGGATGTGGATAGCCTCCTTTGTCCTCTGGACACTGTTCTCTTCTGAGGCAATTCAGTTCTGGGTAACTGCATCCGTATGTCACCTTTATGGCCTACATTCTGTATGGCAACATACAGGATCTAAAGGCTTTGGTATACTGGCTGAACATTGGGCTTTCCTTAGCAGGAGACCCTTAAGTGAAGAATACTGCAACAGTGGAGAGAAGGACATCTACCATTGTGGTAAGATTTTACACAACTGTGCTTTCTCCATTCTTATGGAATTGATCAAAGGCAGTTACTTCAAGTTTCCACAGAGATTGGACCTACTCAAACAAGCTAGGTGGAGTTAGATAAATCCAAGTCTCGAACAACTTCATCTGACTTCTTGAATGATTCAATTTTAATACCTTTTAGGCACCTTGTTTCTCAGAATGTGCATCGGGTACTAATGGTGGCAAGAAAACCTGTTACTAGGAAATCTTATGTTAGTGGAAGAGATTTTCTGGTTGGTGCCACACTAATAGCTACAGCCCATTCAGAGATCATGTACCACTAGTTCTTTGATATTTGTGTGAGTTACTGTCTTCTTTTCTGTCAACCCTTTATCAAGGGGTATTTGTTGGCCATTTTAGCATGTCTGCCCATAGAGTCTCCTCTTTCTTTTCAGACTTTGCTCAGGCTGTTCTATAAAGAGATTGTCACAAGTAAGGTCACCTAGTAAACAGGTTGAAAAAGATAAAGGTTAGTAAACTTTCTTGGGATCTTTACTTTGTTCTGGAACAGTTAAGTCCATCTACCTTTGTACCCAGCTCTTCCGGCTGTTTTTGGTTCATTTGATAGATTGTTTTGTTTATGTCTCTTTCATCTGTATAAGAGTATCTAAGTTGCAAGCTCTTTTTGTGGGTAAGCCATGTTTGGGTTTCCTTGGGTATGGGGTTATTTAAAAAACAAATCCCCCATTTATGCCACTAATAGTTTCAGAGTTGGTGTTGAATCTAGCCATCTAGCTATCTGTCTCTCTATATTTTACTAGAAGTTCATAACCAGAGAGAGGATTTTCTATACTCTGGGCATGCCTATGCAACTCAGGTATCAGCTCTTCAGAACTAAGTCTTTTAGCAAAGCTAAACAGCTGTGAACTTCCTATGATGGGTCAAATAAAGGACAGCCCATGTCAGTTCAGACACTTACAGAATGGTTGTTGCTTGCCATTTTATCTCTTTTTAGTCCCACTTTAGTCCCATCATGGTAAAAGATTTCCAGTCCAGATCAAGACATATACTAGAGCCTTTTTTCCTTTGATGGCATACTTGAAAGGGTTGGACTGTAGAAGCATTCTAGAGGAAGTTGCTTGGTCCTCTGTACATACTTTTGCAAAACATTACATACTGGATTTCTTCTTCAGGCCCAGAACAGGCTTTGCTAGAACCATACTCTAGGGGCTCCTGAATCCTAAACCTTTCTCATCCTTCCCTACCCATGATGAATTAGCTATGATAATCTACCCAGATTTCTATAGAGTACTGCAGTAGTGATAATGATGAACATATCACTGTTATGTAATTTCCATTTTCCCTAGCAGTAGATGTTCAAATTGCCCACTGTTACAGTAGCTACACCTTCCTTCCATCCCCATTTTTCTGTATATAGTTACTTGTGAGCTAAACGTTACTTGTTCTTTACCTTTTTGGGTTTCAAGATGAGTAGGCTGTCCCCCATTTGTGGTTCAAGAAAGCCTTGCGATGGACTTCCAAGATGGCTGCACACTGATCAACAGCTTAATTTTAGCTCTCCCACTGTGAAAAAAGAAACTAAGAATAAGAGCTACTGCTGTTGTCAGCATGAGTAAAATTCAGTTGCTGGCTAGTAAGTATACTGCCTGGATGCTAGCAAAGATGAAATTTAGAGAACCTGAAAGAAAGTCAACTAGAAAAGGTGAAGAGAAAACACTGGCTGTGAAGAATCCTGCTGCTGTCCAGCAAAAAGCAGTTCAAGCTTCAGCTTTGGTACAGGAAATGGCTTCCAGTAATTTAGAGATAAAAATAAATCAAATGTACTAAGAGGTGATTAAAATAAATGAATAAATAAACTATATCAACTCAAAATAACAAAATTCTGGGAAAAAAATAGAAGATGATCTAACTAAATATTCAGGTAAATTGATAAAACTGCAGAAATCATAGGTTAAAATGAAGAAAAGGCTGGCAGAGTAAGAGACTTCTCAATAAATCGTTTTTCAAAAAAACACAGATTTTTCTGCCGCACCAGTGAAACTGCAAGCAACAGACTGTATTAATTTTGTGAAAGCACAAATAAGTAACTACAGGAGAATCTGTTAATTGAAAGGGCCCATCAAGTATATGCTCCAAACATGGCCATTAGAAAGCAGCCAAGACCTATATTAGTAAAGATGCAGTCATACCAGCAGAAAGTGTTGATGCTGACAAATCTGTGACAGAAGGAAATATTAAAAAACTGGAGACAGCAATCAGGGAATGTTGAGAGGCAGATGTGAGATTCAAGCTGCTGTTTTCACAAGATTTTTCCCAGAGGATCAAAGACATGTTTTGGACGAAAAGCAAGCTAAGGGGGAAATAAAGTTTATCCATTAAAAAGTGAGCCAGCAAACAGAAGGGACTTTGCATCTTATTCTTCTAACAATAAACTTCATAGAGAGACATTGCCATTGAATCATTTTCCAGTGTTCCAAAAGAAAATGCTTATGAGACAGGAAAAAAAAAGCATAAGAGTTGTCTAAAAGAATTAGGAGTACCACAGACTTGAACTAGAGTCTGGTGTTGGGACATCGAGATGAACAGGAAGGAGATAAGCAGCATTAAAATTAGTGAGTAAATGTGAGACTATAAAGCATCACTCACATTTTTGTAGTATTGCTTTGCAAGAAATAGTGTCTGAGAAAGACTGGACTTTTGTTGCCTTTGTTAAACTTCTGGACAGGCTGTAAAGCATAGGAAATGCCTGTGGATAGAGCTGTAGATTTGGAGCAATTGTCCCCATGGGAGTGTAGAGTAATAAACATAATTTGTTGAAAATGTACATAGTTTTGTGCATTTGTTCTAAGTTAATAGGAGATGGAAGCATTCTGAAAATATATTTAGTTTTTTTTTTGTTTGTTTAAGGATTGTAATTAAAACAAAAAGACTTGAAAATACGATAGTCTCATACGGAGATGAGAAGAAACAACTGTTTAAAAGATCAGACAGGCAAACAGTGCGTGCATTTATCACAAAAGCTGAAAATACACATTCAAACTGTCATGTATAATAGGTGAGAACAGTAGCTTGTTTATCATAATTGCTACACTGTCCATATTATCTTGAAGTTTAAATGGCCTTCTAGGTATAGACAAAAAAGAAATAGAGTTGAATTGTATTACAAAATGCATAGTGCAAATAGCAATGCTGCAGGAGACACATTTAGAAAGAAATGAACATGTGAATCTGACAAAGAAAGGATTTCAGAATGAATATTCAGCAAAATATCAGGGACAAAGGAAAAGGTGAGTAATTACACTAATTACTAGAGGGGCTGGAAAAGGGGAGTAATTACACTAATTACTAGAGGGGCTGTAATAGTGATAGAAGAGTAAAAAGACAGTAATTGTAGACTAGTGGTAGTAAGAGGCTATTGGCAAAGGAGAAGGATTACACAAACATATTTATATTCCAACAAAAACTGTATTCTGGAGGTTAAGAAATTTTGGGGAGAAATCAATTTTCAGCAGAGAATATTATTTATAAGTAGGGAGTGGGACTTGATTTGCAACAGTGTGAATGTATCGGGGGGACCTAGTAGAAAAAATAAAGCAAACTAGGGTGGATTTCTGAATAATTTACATATTCCAGAAGGTACAATAACTGGGCTAGACTAAATAGAAATTGTTTCTCAGGAACATGTGCATTTAATTGAAAGCTTTAACACACATCCAGTAACTATCTCAGATCATGCACTGATAAAAATTAAGATAAAAAGCAGGGAAGGGAAGGAAACAATGAGACTCTGGCGCTTTCCCATCTACCTGTTAAAAGAGAAGAATTTAAGAGATGGGAAGATGTTTAAGAAGTGTTAGGAATTATTTAGAGGGGCTGACAAAGAACATACCCAAATAATAAGGGGGATCTCACATTACAGGAAGAGGAGCAGCGGCAGAGTGCTTAAGAGAAAAAAATATGTGATTATTTGGGTAATATGCATGAGTTTAGAAAGATAGGTGTTGAGCAGCTAGTTTTAATAACCACTCCAGGGCACAAAAAACTTTTAAGCACAAAAACTTAGGCAACAGGAAGTCAAGTAGGTTATTGTCAGACGTAAGAAGACTGTGACAATAAAAACAACCAAAAGTCTTATAGAGGTGTTAGAGAGATGTTATGGAAATTTTATGAAACTTTGTGTAAAGCAGAAGAATGTTGAAAGACTGACCACAATTGAAAGTATTTGTGGAAAACTTAGTTATGCCAAGGTTAGCGGTACACAAGGCTCAACAACTAACAGTTAAAATAGAAGGAGATGAGGTAAAAATGGTGATGTATAATCAATCGCCAGGAAAGTGTTCAGCAACAGGTGGTATTCCTGTGGAAGTTTGGAAGTTAGGAAGAAAGTGGTAAAGAGCTGCAAGATTTTGTTTAAACATCTTGGAAGAAAGTTGTGATTGTTGTATTACCCAAAGATGGTAAAGACCCATCAGACCCAGCTTCATATAGACCCATTTCAATTTTAAACCATGATTATAAAGTGGTTATGTCTATTTTGGCTAAAAGAATGGCAAATGTGTTGCCAAAATTGATATGTATGGATCACTGTGGTTTTGCGGAGAGGAACAATCAAAAAAGAACTCCTGCACAAGAGGCAAATGCACGGCTCAATGACAAATAGGAGAAGCCGAAAAAGAGTAGAGCCAGCATACTGTGTTCCAAAATATCTTTATTAATATAAATCCATAAAAAACAACAAAAAATCAGACCAGTTTCGGCCGGAAAGTATCACAGCCTTCTTCAGTGTAAACCAAATACAGCTTTTGTTGTAAATTAAATACACCCATCACAAACATCATTGGTCCATACTAGAATTGTTCATTTAAACCAGGTGGTAACAATCCACCTAGTTTGACAATCCACTTTTTTTCTTTATTGTTTAGAATAGAGTGCCACACAGTTTTATTGGTTTTATTGCCCTTAATGATATCAATAACCATAAAGGAAAATCTGGCAGTGGTGTGTACTAAATGATGTTTATAAAGTGCATTGGTTGCCTTTTTGTTTTTGATGTTGCTAATGTGTTCAGAAATTCTAATTCTGAATGAGCGAGAGGTCTGACCAATATGAAACGAACCACAAGTACATGTAGCCTGATATACTAACCAGTCAGTACTACAGTTGGCAAAAAAATTCAAATCATAAACAATAGCACTGTTACGGCTGGAAAAGTGTTTGGATTTCGTGACTTTGTCACAGTTGGTGCAATGGCCGCATGGATAGCAGCCGACTAAAGGGTCCCCTGATAATGCAGATTGTACATATTGAAAGGATTGATTCAGTGTCCCATGCTTATAGTGATTGAAGCAAGAGCCAAGATTTTTACCTTTGCGAAACGAAAAATGACATCTATCCGGTATAATGTGTGCTAGCTCATAATCACATGGAAGGATATTCCAATGTTTGTGTACACTTTGAATTAAGTTTCCAGAATTCCTAGCATAGGTTGTGATGGGTGTATTTAATTTACAACAAAAGCTGTATTTGGTTTACACTGAAGAAGGCTGTGATACTTTCCGGCCAAAACTGGTCTGATTTTTTGTTGTTTTTTATGGATTTATATTAATAAAGATATTTTGGAACACAGTATGCTGGCTCAACTCTTTTTCGGCTTCTCCTATTTGTGGAGAGGAGGCAAACGTTTGACATCATTAATAGAACAATGATGATGCAGAGGGAAGCAGAATGTAAGAAAATACCACTATTGTTGGTTGGTCTTGATACAGAGAAAGCATTTGCCAGAGTAAGCTGGGATTATATGAGTAGGACAGTGAAAGCATTTGTATTCCCTGATTCAGTAAAAAGGCTAATTAGAAGGATTGTTAGCAAGAATTAAACTGAGAGGGTTCCTCTCTAATAGTCATGTTTGAAAAGAAGAATCCACCAGAGGTGTCCTCTTTCCCCTTTGTTATTTTGCAGTTGTATCAATTTATCTGAACAATTGTTTAAAGCTTTTTCCATCCATTTGTGTTGATATACTCCATCAGTGTTTCATTAATTTTAATCCACTCTGCGCACATTTGATTTATTTTTTTCTTCTAGGTTACTGGAAGCCATCTGTTGTACTAAAGCTGGAGCTTGAACTACTTTTTGCTGAATAGCTGCAGGATTCTTCCTAGTCAATGTTTTCTCCTCACTTTTTCTGGTTGATTTTTAAGGTTCCCTAAGTTTCTTCTTTGCTGGCATCCAAGCAGTGTACTTAACTAGCCAATAACTAATTAAAATTGGCAGTTTTACTTTCCCCTGTCTCTCAGTTTGTTTGTTTTTTCCACACTGGAGAGCTAAAATTAATCTGTTGATCAGTGTGCAGCTGTCTTGGAAGACCTCCTTTTTCACCTTTTCTTATTTGGTGTATATTTAGAGCCAGTGGCAAAGAAAATAAGGGACTCCAAAATTCAAGGCTGTAATGAGTATGGTAATCAAGGAAAAGTTTGCATTATTTGCAGATGATAAATCAGGAAAAAGACATCTCAGTGTTGCGATAAAAGAAAGGCTATAGCCATAAATTTTGTACCCATACACAAATTTGATTCAGCAATACCCATATTTATGGGAACATGATGAGATAAAGTATTTAGGAGTGTGGATTAAAAAGGCTTATGTTATGGTTGGTAAGGGTATATGGGAATTACAAAAACATGGTAGAGCCAGCAAACAGTGGACCAAAATCCGTTTATTAAAGGAAGGAGGAAAAAAACATGCCAGTTTCGACCCTTAGGCCTTCCTCAGCGTCCTCAAACACTGAGGAAGACCTAAGGGCCGAAACCGATATGTTTTTTTCCTCCTTCCTTTAATAAACAGATTTTGGTCCACTGTTTGCTGGCTGTACCATGTTTTTGTAATTCCTTGATGCCTTTGAGCCGTGCAGTAGCTGTAAGTGCAGAGGTCTGATTGCACTTATCAAGGGTATATGGGAAGACTAAATAAAAGAAAATAAAAACTGAGAAACTGGAAGCTGTTGCTCATAGATATGGATAGTAAGATAGACGTATTGAAAATGTTTTTAGTCTCTTTAGTTTTATATATGGGTCAGGCATATTTTTATCAACTAGAGAAGTCTGGACATTAATAAAGAGTTGAAAGAATTTTTCTGAGAGAGAAAGAAAGCAAGTGTTAAATGGGATAAGATGATCAAACCTATAGAACAAGGTGGTTTAAGACTACCTGTTTTAATGAAATATTTTAGAGCTACACAGTTAAGGCTCATACACATAACAGAAGCAGAAGGTTATAATTCAAACTGGTAAGGAATGATAATGAAGCAGTGGAGAAGTACAAGAAATAGAGAGTGAGATTTTGGATGCAGATCCTTATGGAAAATAATAACTATATAAATATATTCATAATCAGGCGGAGGAGGGTAGAAAATATTCGGAAGAGAGACTGGAAAAGCAATTTATAAGATAATAATGTAAGAACATATGTATGGCTACCTATTTCATAGGTTCATAGTTATATAGTAGGCTAATGACTACTAGGGCCTTTATAAGCCTAGCAATGCAATCCAACCCATTTGTGTCCCTATGTATCATGAGCATTTATTAGAAGGGGGTATGTTAGTTGAAGGTTTCTAGAGGTTGTGTGGGTGTTAGTTTGGGCATTACTGTCTGTGTCTGTGTGTTACAGACATGGGGCCCAGACCGAGGATGAATTTCCAATTTCCCATCCATTAGTCAAGGTTGCTGTTAAATAGGGTTAAGGATGGACTCTGCCTCACATGGATGGGGAGCCTGTTCCAGACCTTGGGAATCCTCTAGAAATATGTGTCTTGCCAGCATTTTTATTTATGTCACAAGCAAAATTTAAATCCTTTGATCTGGTGATTCTGATGCTGTTCATTTTGCATATGTGCAAAAGGTCCATCAGAGCTGGATCCAAGGATACCTGGTATGCCAGGTATAGATAACCTCTCAGTAACCTGTAGGAGACAGAGTGTAGACATGAGGCTTTACATTGATCCATGTAGGGCAGTGTGTTTATAGCCTGAATTATCCTAGTAAGGAGTTTTTGGAGACATTCCAATTGTTGCATATGTTAGGTCAGGTTCATGCCAAAGTGGGCATTATACTCAATGATAGGTCTGATAACGACTGAGTAAAGTGGCAGAATGACTTCTTTGGAACTGGATGCCATGCCCTTATTTATAAATTGTGGACATAAAATTTATTTTCTTACTACCCTGGCCACATGTTGGTCAAAGGCCAGATTACTGTCTACATATGTTCCCAGATCACTGACTACTGGGTCAACTCTTAGGGGTTATGGAGTAATTAGCCTGGGCGGCAGTTTTCCCAAAATGCGCTTCTTGGTATTTCATTTTAGTCTGTGAAGTTGGCAGTATTCATCTGTCTGTGTTAGCCCCTCTTATAAAACGTTTGTGTCATGGAGGAATTTATGATGGCTTACAATTTGCAGTCATCTGTGTATTTGGTCAGTCAAAGGCCTTTGACATTCGCCTTTACCTCCAAGAAGTAGATGCCAAATAGGAGCAGCCCCAGCATGGAGCCCAGAGGTACCCTGCTGGTGACTGGTCTTTGACTTCCTGTGTCCTGTCTGTGAGCCAGCTGGCAATCCAGTGAGTTATGTAGGGGTTTGTGCCCAGTTCGGTGAGTTTGTCGACTTTACCTGAGTGGGGTATCATAACAGACACCTTAGCCAGGTCTAGGCAGAGGGTATGCACCCTTTTCCCTCATTCATTGTCTTGGTGACCTTCTCAGAGAAGCCCAGCTGGTTTAGTAGATATGTTCTTCCCTTGATAAAGCCAAACTGGTTTGAGTCCAGTGTCTGAAGGTTGCCTATGTCTTTGTTGATCATTTCTGTGATAATTCCTTCCTTGGCTTTGCATATTAGACTAGTCAGACTAATAGGTTTATAGTTTCCTGGTTGGTTGATGGTCCACACTTGTGAAGTGGGATAACCACTGCAGTCCTCCATTTTCATGGTACAAAGCCTACTTTGAGGCTATAGTTGAAAAGTGACTCAAGTGGTCCTGATAGTTCATGTTCACCGAGGCTGTGTTTTTGACCTTAGCAAGCACCACCAGGACCTGCCTCCTAGTTAATAGTTGGGGGGATTGTGCAAGTAGGTTTTTCATGGAGGGAAGTTGGGGGAGTGGGTGATGAAGTTTGATCTGAAATTTTCAGCCAGCAAATTCAGTATGTCACTGTGCTCAGTGGAGGTGGTACCATTGACCAGCAGTTAAGCACACTGATGTGTGATACCTTTGAGGTTTCCGAATTAGCTGTAGAAGGCCTTGTGGTTGTCTTTAATCTGTGAGGCAATTTTGACCTTGTAGTTGGCCTTGTTGGACTTAGTCTTGTTAGTTTTCTGATTATGTTAATTACAGAGCTCCTGTCATTATGGGAGTCAATTCTCCCTGATTTTAGCCATGACCTTTTTCCATTTGTTATATACCCAATTACAGTTAGGATTCCACATGTGTGGCTTGTTTTTAGAGTTTATTTCAGGCTTACATCTGTTAGGTCCAGCAGCCTCTATACAGCCATTTATATGGTTACACAGGGTCTCTGTGAACAATTATGCATAAGTTGCTGTGAACTTGGGGTTGGTAGAGGCATTGAATTTTGATAAGATATCACTCAGTAGGGTGTAGTTTGCTTTGGAATAGTTCCTAACTGTTGCAGGCTTTGCTGGGGTTACCAAGTTGAGTTTTATTTCAAAGGTACAACTTTGTTGTCTGACCTCACCAGTGATAATGTGACACTGGGTGGGGGGGAAGAGTGCAGCACTTCTCCCATAGTGATGAGTCCCAGGTCCATTATGTTTGAACCTCTGGTGGGTGCACGCACCATCTGGTCAAGGGTATTTCTGTTGTTATAGTCCAGGAATCGTTGTGCCTGTAAGTATGAGACAGTGTATGTTTCCCAGTCTGTAAAGGGATAGATTAGTCTCCCATGAGTGGGGGGGTGTTTGGTTTAATGGTGAGTTTCTCCAGTAGATTTAGCTACAAGCAATGGGATTCTTGCGACATAGAGGGTGACCTATAGCTTGTTAGAATATGGTATGGGACTTTGACTGTGGTGATTTGCACATGGATAAATTCCAGGGCATAATTATGTTTAACCAACCTAGAGTTATGCTTGTTGCTAATATAGGTTGAGTGTTCTTTTGTCCCTGTTTGTGCAGCTTATGCCCTGTGTGTGTGAAAGGCCCTGAAGTCTTGCACTGCCAGAGTACTTTCTGCAGATTTAAACCATGTTTCGGTAATGGCACATGTTTATATTCTCCAGTGTGAGAGTTGGCATTTCCTAAAAAAGGCTCTAAATGAGTGGATAAAGTTTTGCTAATATTCAGAAACCTAGGGGAGGCAACTGCAGACCATCCTTTGCAAAGCAATGTAATCTGTTAAACATGTCCTCCCATGAGACAAATATTGAATTCCCCTGGAAAGACCTCAGAAGCTAAGTGAATTATTGACATGTGCAACAACATCCATAAGGTTTAGGATCTTTGCTTGCAAGTGTTTCCATAGGTGTTTTTATACCCCAAGCAGACTTCAAAGAATTTTTTCCACAGGTGGATAGCAAATGTTGGAGGTATGCTAGGGAAGAAAAAGGTAACTGGAAACATATGTTTTGGGAGTGTAGTGAGTTGGCAAATTTTAAATCATCTTTACAGAGTACTCTGTCATAAATATTGGGTGAACAAATGGTGTAACTAAGGAAATTATTTTTTGAGCTGGGACACAGGATCTGAATTGCCTATAGTAGGGCCGTATTAAGTTTAATTCTGTTGACTGCCAAAAAACAATTAGAAAATGGAAATTAAAGTCTACACCAACTGTTTTGAAGTATTGAATATTATAAAAGACATAAAAGAACTGGAATAGGGATCTTTAAAAAGGGAAAGAACAAATTACATGGAAATAGTGGCAACAATACATGCAGAATAATGTTCAGGAGGAGGAAAAATGTGGTTTAAGGGATGGCATGAATTTAGCAATGTATACAATGTTGCACTTGAGGTGAAAGCATTTTTTTTTACATTGAGAGGGTTATTTTGCACTCTGGTGGGAGCAGAGAGCTAAATTCAACCCATCCAGAGTGGGAACTACTGGTTGATAGCTTATTGAATTTTTATCTATTGGCCTGAGGGTTTAATTTTAGAAAGTTTTTCATCCTGCTATTGTAAAAGCCAAGATGGTTCTCCATGTTTGCATATAAGCAAATCTCTCTGGTTTAAATCCTCAACAGGAAATGCTCTCCATAGTCTCCCACTGTTCACAGCTGCTCGAAGAGCTTCCAGTTTGTGCAGAGGACAGTACCACTGCAGGTCATCTAATAGTATACTACTAAGCACTCTCACTTTGACCTTTAAGTGACTCTCCCTTATTCCTTCCCAGCTAGAAATTGTTTCCTTGCCTTACATAGCATAATCTAGATTCAGACCTGCTGAATCTAGATTGTTTGCTGTCAATGTGCTCTTAAGCCAGCCATCTTATATTGAGGGCTTCCTGCACCCTTGTGACAGAAGTATGTAGCTCAGGACCCATCTAAGTTGGGGATTGCAGGAAAAAGCTTAGTTTGGGGCTTTCCCATTGGTAGTTGTGTTAAAACTGTTTAAATTTGGCTGTATATAAGCCCCACTTCATAAAAAACTTCTCCAAAGCCAACTTCACACTTCTTAAGACAGAAGTGGCAAACTTCACGACACCCATGCAGATGGGCAATAGAGGTATGACTGCTGAATCCTGCACAAATGCACTTTATAAGAACTTACACAAGTGCATGGATCATGCTATCCCTAATAGAACCAAGATGTTATCCTCCAAAAAAGGAAGCTAATCTGGTGGTCCTCTGCCATAAACAAACTCTACAACATAAGAAAGAAACTGTTGCAAAAAAAAAAAAGAGTAAAATCCCATGACTGGAGGAATTCCCTGGTCAACCTCAGTAAGATGCTGAGATCCCTCATAAAATCCTCCAAAGCTAGTTACGAAAACAAAATTGCCACTGACTCTAACGACAACCACAAAGCATTCTATAGCTATGTCAAGAATCTCAATGGGAACATTCAGATCTGCTCTGAGTTACAGCACAATGGCACTAAATATACATAACCAGCTGATATCGCCAACATCCTAGCAGATAGGTTCAGTGCTAACTTTACCTCCCTCTCACCCCCTAGAAGGCCCATCTCTATACCGGAAGAATGCAGAGTTCCTATAATCACAGCTGCACAAGTAAAAAAACACACTCTGCAAAGCCAAGAACACAGCATCCATGGGACCTGACAATATCCCAGGCTGCGTTCTACACGAACTACAGAATGAACTGGCACCTTACCTAAGTACCATGTTAAGTCTTAGCCTCACCTCAGGCTTTGTACCCACTGAATGGCGCACCGTGACTGTTATCCCACTCCACAAAGGGGGAGCCACAACGGACCCCGGGAACTATCGCCCATTAGCCTGACGAGCCTGGTCTGCAAGGCCATGGAACATATCATCGTGGAACTCATAAACAAAGACATTGGTAATCTCCAAACTCTGGACCATACCCAGTTTGGATTTGTAAAAGGCAGATCATGTCTCCTAAACTTGATTGACTTCTTTGAAGCAGTCACCAAAGCCATAGAAGAGGATAAAATGGTTCACACAGCTTATCTAGATCTCGCCAAGGCTTTTGACACCATCCCCCACTCTGGAATTATAGATAAGCTCACTAAACTAGGTATAAATCCCTTTGTCGCAAGATGGGTTGCCAACTGGCTCACGGACAGAACCCACACTGTGAAAGTAGCGGATTCCAAATCCGACTTCAGACCAGTGACAAGTGGAGTACCACAGGGTTCAGTCCGGGGTCCTCTCCTGTTTGGTATCTACTTCTCTGAAGTGCAGGCTAACACAGAAGGTCTTTGGCTAACAAAGTTTGCAGATGACTGCAAACTAGGAGCCATAATCAAAACTCATAACAATGTGGACAAACTACAAAAGGGCCTCACTGAGACAGATACCTGGTGTCAAAGCCATGGCCTGAAGCTCAATGCCAAAAAGTGTATTGTCATTCCCTTTGGTAAAAACTCAGTACCCATGAACTACCACACAGCTGGTAGTCTACTTAATGTCGAAAATGTGATGAGACCTTGGGACACAGGTGGACAGTAGTCTCTCCTTTGATAATCACATCGCCACAGTGGTCAGGAAATCCTTCTACATGGCTCATCTCATCACAAAAGGATTCTCATCCAGAAAAAGAGGTCATTTTTTCCCCTCTACTCATCACTCATTAGACCCATTATAGAGTACAATGCCCCTTTTGGTATGTACCTCACAAGACATCTACAACAACTGGAAAGACCACAGAAATACCTCACAAAGAGGATTACTGGCCTCAAACAGATGCCCTACACAGACCGTCTCAAAAAACTACAGCTTTACTCCATCACATATCGCCTACTCGGGAGATCTCTGCCTAACATACAAAGCTATGTCAAACCCAGAGCTGTTGGACATGCTCCACTTAATGAAATCCCAATCCCTCCGAGCTACACGCTCTAAGGACCTAAATCTTGTCACCACAATAAACAGAACATGCTGGAGGGATAGATTCTTGTCCCAGAGACTTCCCATACTCTGGAACAGACTACGTATCTATGTCAAACAGAGCTCCTCATTAGCACTCTTCAAGAAAAATCTTGATGATTGGATGGGAAATTCACCCCAGGGATCACTTCTGTGGCTCTGCTCGACAGGGGCACAGGAAAATAATTTTCTTGGGTGGCGAAAGCCAGGGTACATTTTTTGGCTAGGCTTATATGGGCCCTAGGGCCAATAGCCTAGTACCTACCTATGAACCTATGAACATTTGCGCTCAGTTTACCAGTCCTGCTCAAGGTTTGGTACTTTAGCCAGAGGTGTGAAGTGCATCTGCACTGAAATCCAGGGCATCCACTGAAAAAGAATATGAAAAGTAAGTATATTTCAAGCCAGCACTGCACTTTACTGTATTCATTTGAATTACGGCTTCATTTTATGGTGTTGGTGACTAAGTCCATGTAGCCCACTTCCTTCCCAAATGCCACATTTAGAAAAGTCCTGCCACAGTGGATGGGCAATTTCCCATCATTTCTCCTGCCAGTTTGATTGATATGGGCATCTTGAGGCAATGTAACAATTGCCTCATGTATACTGACAACCATTTATTCCTAAGGCAAACTAACACCCTATGTGAGAGATGCAAATACACTGTGGAATTAGAGTCAATTCTCTCATGTAAAAACAAACTAGACATAAAACAGGTTGTCAGCACACACGCTTGACCTCTCACACAAAATAAGGTCACAACACATAAGGCCACATATGTGGCAGTACTCAATAAAAGCCTACCAAAAAAACAGACCTCCCAAACACACACCACCCACACTCACCACTAAGCAAAAAGAAACCACTACACATATCAACACACACACCTGTGTCTCAATAAATAAGCCCCTAAGGCAAAACATACAAAATGTCTTGGTCATAGGTGACTCTGTAGTGAGACACACAGATTCCTCCCTCACCAGACTGGACAAGAAGAAAGGCTCGGTCAGCTGCCTATCAGGTACCAGGATCCAATAAATCATGCATGCACTCAAGTCACTCAACAAGAAGTACCATTACAATTCTGTCATAGTCCATGTTAGAGTGAATGACTTGAGATGTACCTCTCCTAACTATATGAAGAGAGACATGACTGATCTCTCTGATTATGTGTCCCAAACAGGTGTGTCTGTAGCCCTAAGCATTGTCCTACCCTCACCCAGGGTGATGCCACAATATAAACAAAAAATGATTGACTTCAACAAATGACTCAGCTTCTGGTGTCAGTCCATGGGATACAGTATCTGTCAGCCTGGGGGGATATGGTAGACAGACCTTGCTGCTTTGCTGCCCCCCCCAGGCTTTCAGATACTGGCAAAGGGCCTTGCCTCCCCCGTAGTACCTTTTTTAGGCAATGTCCAAACAAACATTTTCCAACAGAACAAAATCTAATTGAGATAAACTTAGGGTTGTGCTACTTAATGCTAGGAGTTTAAGCACAAAACTGCACACCCTGGAAGCACTTCTCACCTTAGAGGATGCTGACGTCTGTGCAGTTACTGACACATGGTTCAAGACCACTGAGAACACCCCGGCTGTGCAAGGCTACAATGCCTTCCACACGTTCAGACCTCAAAATGATTGTGAAGGAACCAACGGTGAAGGTGTATCCATCTTCATTAAAACCAAATACACTTTGAGACTGGTCAAACAGCATGATACTCTCAAACTACTCCGTGCCCAGTTAACTATTGGGAAAGTACTATACCACATCATTGCTACCTAATGATCCCCACCAAGAACCACTACAAGCACAATGCCCACCTTGATTTACTGGAATCCCTCGCCATACAGGCCAACACCTTAGTCATGTGAGATTTCAGTTATCCTTCCATAGACTGAGGGGCATACGCAAGCAAAAACACACTCTCCCAGAGCTTCCTGCATAGTTCTGCATGTATATATAGACTGTTACATAATCAGTAGTGCTGCATGTATATATAGACTGTTACATAATCAAGATGATAATCACTGATGAAGGCAAAACTGCCGAAACTGGTTTGATTCACTACCATTTGTGATTTATTAACTTTTGGAATAAACTTAGGTATGACTCTTGGTGCTGACCTCCTTTTTTCGGATTTTGAGTTTGCTTTTTGGCCGGTTGCACCTGCCTTACGTGCGGAGTTCGTTTGGATTTGGATTTGTGTCACTGTACTTCCCTGTGTGTGATGCCCTCCCTGGTTAGGTCAGATTATAAATCACTCTCATTGGAAGTTATTACTGGAACTGACACCCTTACAGGAACAAAAATTATAAAAAAAACTTTACCAAAGTTAACTACAGCCTATTAGCATTGTCGCCTCACAGCAAGAGGTTCACTGGTTCTATCCTCGGCTGGGGTGCCTTCTGTGCGGAGTCTGCATATCCTCCCTGTGGATGCGTGGCTTTCCTCCCAGTGCTCCAGTTTCCTCCCACATCCCAAAGACATGCTGTAGGTGGATTGGACACTCTAAATTGGCCCTAGGTGTGAGTGTGTGCATGTGTGTGCCTTCTGTGGAAGGTTGGGCGCCGGGCTGGCAACTCGACACCGTAAAACTCCACTGCCAATCATGAGCGGACAGGTGATCCGCTGTGGCGACCCCTAACAGGGAAAAAGCCAAAAGAAGAAGAAGAAGAACTACAGCCTACTAAACAATGGTATAAAAAGCTTCATGCCACCCACAATTGCAGACATCAATGATGACTATGCAGAAGTGTACTCAAATGTCCTGTACAAACATTTAAGTAACTGCATAAACTCTGCTGTACCTGACTGGATCAAAACCAGGTCTTTCCATAAAAACAAGTATAAGCAGATTATATAACAAGAGGAAGAAACTGTTGTCCAAAAACAAAAGGGATATCTCACTGCAGAAGAGTTCCCTCCTTAGCCTAAACAAGAAATCTTGTAAAGTTTTCTAATGCAAATTATGAAGCTAAAATCACATCCCTACCCAAGGATGTCATAAGGCATTCTTTAACTATGGCCGAAGTCAAAAAGGGAATGCCCAGCTATCTGCTGAACTGGTTGTAGATGGGAGTGCTCCTACAACACTGGAAGATATCACCAACCTGCTAGCTGACAGATTCTGCTCAAACTTCACCTCCCTATCCCCACCTACCATATCCCAAAGGATACCTGACACCAGCCCTCTACCTAGTATCGCTAGAGAACAGGTCATCTCTGCACTCACCAAGGCCAAAATCACGGCCTCAGTGGGACCAGATAATATCCCAGGTTGTTTACTAAACAGTTTAAAACAAGACCTAGCGGGCCCACTTGGCGTTCTCTTTAATCATACCTGGAGAACTGGCTGTGTTCCTGCAGAATGGAGAACAGCAACAGTAATCCCCCAGCACAAAGGGAGCCCATCAACTGACCCTGGGAACTACAGACCTGTAAGTCTAACCAGCCTCATCTGCAAGACCATGGAAAGAATTATCATGGTGCTTATCAACAAGGACATAGGTGACCTCCAAATGCTGGACACAACCCAGTTTGGCTTCATTAAGCATAGATAGTGCTTATTAAACCAGGTGGACTTCCTTGAGAATGTCACCAAAGCCATGGATCAAGGTAAGACATTGCACACTGCCTATCTCGACCTTGCCAAAGCTTTCAACATGATGCCCCACTCTGGCATTGTTGAAAAACTCTCCCAGATAGGGATTAACCCTTCCATTCCTAGATAAGTAGCCAGTTGGCTCACTGACGCAACACACTCTGTCAAAATTGGTGATTCCACCTCCACCAGTAGACCTGTCATCAGTGGAGTACCTGGGGGTCCATGATGGGCCTCTTAATGTTTGACATTTATTTCTCAGAAGTCCAGACTAAAGTAGACTGCCTTTAGCTCAAGTTCACTGATGACTGCAAACTGGGAGCAATCATTGAGTCCCCCAGCAATGCCAGCATATTACAAGAAGGGCTAACATAAACAAGTGATTGGTGCCAAAGCCATAGTCTAAAAGTAAATGCAAAAAAAAAAAAAATGCATTATCATTCCCTTTGGAAAAATGGCATTCCCTACGAATTACAATATTGACAGCAACCCC
The DNA here is from genome assembly GCF_019279795.1 of Protopterus annectens. Lineage (NCBI taxonomy): Eukaryota > Metazoa > Chordata > Ceratodontiformes > Protopteridae > Protopterus > Protopterus annectens. Next base: position 776,001,052 of record NC_056729.1, read on the forward strand.
CGAGTTTCAACCCAGTGGTGCGAAACTTGGAAACACAGGTTAATAGCAATCTGAACTTTAACCACCAAGTTTCCACAGTGGTAAGGGAAGCCTTCTACTTAGCGCACTTCCTAAGCAAGAGCATAGCATCCAGGTCAAGGGATGTTATAACTCCACTGTACTCAACACGTATCAGACCACTAATAAAGTATGATGCAGCTTTTGCGTGTACCTCACCAGATACCTGCAGCTGGAGAGACCTTAGAGGTTTCTCACCAAGAATTACCTCAGTGTCACTGCTCGACAGAGGCACAGCAAAATAATGGGTATAGTTCCCCATACTAAAGGGGTGGCGTAAGCCACAAAACTATGGGCTAGGCTTGTAAATGCCCTCGGGCAGATAGCCTAGTATGAACCTATGAACCTAAAATACAGGGACTCCAAACCATGACCTACATGGACAGGCTGAAAGCCCTGTCAGTTTACTATGTATCTTATAGGCTACTGAGAGGGGACTTGAGCCTGGCCTATAGGGCAATTTCCAACCCTGTCCTAATGGAAATGCTGCACATCCACAAGTCAAATGGCACAAGAGTCATTCGCTCTAGGGTTCTCAACCCAGCTTGTGACATTAATAGAACAGATATGTCTCCCAGAGACTACTGATTTTCTGAAATAGACTTCCTATTCACATAAAACAGAGATCCTCACTGACCCTATTTAAACCCAAGCTAGATAATTGGATGGGAGACCGCATATTTGCGCCGGGGCAGCACCCATGTCCCTCATGGACAGGAGTAGCTATTGTTGATCACAGACTCACTCTGTTCATAAATTTTGTTCTGTGAACCACCAAAAAAGAACAGATGGGGATATGTGGGTTTAACATAGCTAGGCTTGTAAAGACTCTATTACAGTTATCCTAATAACCTCCTACTAATGTTGGACTGATGATAGTTACAAAGAAAGTAATGATATGTAACATATAATGTATGTAAATGGGAAAAAATCTTAATATGGTTTGTTTTATTTTCAGTTAATGAAAGTTTATTTCTGGCTTAAGTGATAATTCAATAAAGGTGTTAAAAAAAAAAGGTCCTGAGGCAATTTGCACCCAAGCTGCAACAGAAATGGCTATAGGCTACTGCAGCAGTGAGGAATTCAAACATCTGCTGCTTACACAACTATACTTTCATTATTATCTACCCTCAGCCCTGAGACTCTTAGTAAAATGTTGAACTCCATTGTTTGCACATTTCCAAAACAAGATATATTCCCCTTTGTAGACAGATAGTGGCACAAACTCCGGGATGTCTTGCTTTTTCAGGTTTTAGATAATGTGTATCTGTTCCAGAAGTGGGTATAACTGAAATACAAAGAAGTTACACTAATCCTCACAGCATATGGTGAATTGTCTTGGGGGCAGTGATGAATACCACTCAGGTAAAACTCTTTCTTCCAAAAAACAATTGTTTGTGCTTCATTTATCTTCTCTGTCTGCAGTCACTGTAATTTAAATTTTCAGAACGTGTGGATACGTGTCTTCAGAGTCTCATGATTATCCATGCAAGGCATCAAGCACAGAGGCCTTGTTGATTAAGTAATGCATGGACTCAAACTAGACCTCTGTAAATGCTTTTTTCCATTTTTGTCAGTTAGTAGAGAAGGAATTACTTTGGTAGACAAGTCCTCAAAAATCCTTTCTGTTATGATATCCCTTCTTCAAAGTCCACATCAGAACATTACAAGAGGTTTCAGAATGTGCATTGGGGCACATTTCAATATTATTTCTATGTAGTATGTATGGTTTTGGGGGGGGGGGTCACATCTGTTCAGAGGAGCTGAAAGCCATGACTACAGTAGCCTTTCAAACCAAATTAATACCAGGCCTTTTATAGATTCATAGGTGTATACCAGGCTGGGGCTGTATAAGCCTAGCCACGCAACCCAAATGTATCCTGTTGGCTATTTTCCCTTAGAGGTTATTTTAAGGGGTGTTCAGGCATGACTGAACTGCTGCCTCTGTCAATCAGAGACATAGGTATCAGACCAGATTTTTAAAGTAAAGATATTTGTTCAGCTGCTTTAGGTGAGTTTTGAGTTTCTTTGTGAATATTTTCATATTACTGTTATTTTTTTAATGTCTTCTGTTACATTGTTACATCATTCCAAAATTATGGCGAATTTTTGGTAAATGCTATTTCTGTAGTAAGTAATTTGAATGGGTGGTCTGATTCATTACAGTTGATCATTGCTTCACAATGAGCAAGTCTGCTGCCTTTCAAAAAGAACTGTTTTCACACCAGGGCAATAGCTCCCATTGTGTACTTTAAATGCAGGTTAATTTAGTGATAGGAAAGCTCTTGCTTGTATGGGTAGCCCATTGCATTTAGCTGTGGTAATCCCTCTGGCTGGCCAACTGGACAAATATGGCAATTTTATTTTCTGTTTTGACCAAGGTGGTGGTATGAGGGGGTATCTTTGTAGTGGTGGGCAATACCCATGGAGAGCAATAGCACCTGTGGTTTCTAGAGTGATTGTCTTAGATCTTACATGGCACATTACACTGAACTAGAGTTTTAACTGCTTATTCAGTGTGTGGGGTAAAAGCTAGGTTTTCATCAACAGAAGGACCTAGACATTTCCCAGATATGGTAATTGGCAAAGGTGAATCTAATGGTCAGTGAAGATGACTGTTTATTTTTTTAAGGTGGTGTGGAGTATCAGACAACATGCCATTGGTTTTGCTAGTGTTGGCCACTTTGTTAGCAGACAGCTATTTCCACAATAATGAGAAGTTGTATTATAATTCTATGATGATGTGCTTGGTATCCTAGCTGGCTTTAGTGTCAATAATGTTATCAACATACAGGAGGCAAACTAGATGAGGGAAATCCCAATGCAAAAATAAGTGGTCATAATACTGACCCTTGAGGCAACCACAAACTTGTTTCTTTTGTTGTGAATTGCATACTACAAGGACAGTGAAAGTTCTTCCTGAGAGATAATTTTTAAATCATAGCTTTATGTCATTGGAGAATCCTATGGACGTTAATTTACTGAGTAATATTAAATGGTCTACAGTTTTGAAGGCTCAAATCATCTCAAGTAAAATAGCTGATGTTAACAGGCCATTGCCCATGTAGTTATAAAGGTGTTTTTTCAGAGTGCGTAGTGCTGTCAAGGTACTGTATTTCAGGCTGTACCCATGTTGTCTGCCGGAGAGTATGTCATATCTAGTGATGTAAATTTGTACACAACTTTATCAAGGATTTTGGCAAATGGACAGGATACGCAGTAGAAAGGTAATCGCTTAAAATAAAAGGGGGGAGACTGTGTGTACTGGGATACTAAGGGGTGTTTGAAACTGAGTGGAATAGTGCAGGATGTGAGAGAGAGTTTGCAGGTAAAGGCAATAGGTGTGCTGAAAGCACTGCAGTTCCTAACCTAAGAATTCTGGGGTGAATAGCTTGCTGTTGTTGATGGGCAAAGACCCAAGAGTTTGGAATGGGTTCTATTCCCACAACAATTGTTAGAATTCATTTTCTGGTCCTGACACTGCAGTGCAGTATATAGGTGGTGTTAAAGTCCTGAGTATGGCATACTTCAGAGGAGATGTTAAACCAAGCTCACAGCTGGTCCATGGCACAGTATAAGTTAATTTCCTGGGTGCCCTGGTAAAATGTATACAAGACAATATGAGTACTACTTTGGTATGTCCCCGAAAAGAGGCAATAGGCTTTGTGTAACTAATCCAGTCAACAAAGCATTTCTGATTTCACTTGTGGTTCAAATCACCAAACACTCACATTACTGAGCAATACTGCAGCCTATTTAGACTTCACACATCTTAGGCCTACAGCCACCCACAGATAAACACACACATGCAGCAAAGCATTTCTAATTTCACTTGTAGGTTCAGTCACCAAACACTCATAATGCCATTATAGGTTCATAGGTGTTTACTAGGCTAACAACCACAAGTGCCTTTTTAGGCCTAGCCATGCATCCCAAATCTCTAACAAGTTCTCATACCCTTGATAAGTGTAAGCAGGGGCTTGGGAGATGAAACATTTAAAAGCAGGGGCCTGGGAGATGGAGCATTTACAGGCTGCCTATGTCCATTAGAGACAAAAACAGGGATACATTTCCTGCTCCCCATCCAATTTTACAAGTTACACTTGAATTGGTTAGGGAGGAACTCTGCTTCACATGGATGGGGGAGCCTGTTCCTGAGAAGGGGTAGTCTGTGGGATGCATGCTTGTTGAAACAGAGACTTATAGGTGCATAGCTCTTACTGGGTTAGCAGCCCCTGGGGACATTTTAAGCCTAGCCAGTTGTCCCCAATAGTAAGAATCAAACCCTGTACCTTTTATCTGTGAGGCAAACACTTTAACCATTGTCCCAATCCCCAATCCTAAACTTCACAATCGTAATTAACAGGATTACCAAGCCAATATTACGGCTTATGTACACTTCACACATCTTAGCTCTACACTCAGACATAAACACACGCACACATATGTATATATATATATATATATATATATATATATATAATGGGTAATCCAGAAAGCCGAGTCAAGTCTTGTATCCCACCTATGACCCACAGGGTGACAGGACTAACATGAAAACCAAGTACAAAGGATTTGTCCAGACAAAATCACTTTAGCTAGGAGATCCAGGTGCCCCTCTGACACTCTCTGTGGGAGGAACAAAGACACCCTGCTGAAATTTCAAGCAGTCCACTCAGTCAGGTAGGTAGCTAGATGAGTTCTCTTCTTCATGCATCTACAACTGAACAAACCACTTGAAATCCAACAAGGCATCTCCCTTCCTCCCCTAAGGATAGTAATATAGGGAGAGTCTCCCATATCTGCCAGGCAAAATGACCCCATCTGGACTAATCCTTTATACTCTGTTTTATATATATATATATATATATATATATATATATATATATATATATATATATATATACACACACACACACACACACACACACACACACACATATATATATATGGACAGGGCAGTGGCATAGCAGTTAATGTTATCGCCTCACAGTAAGAGTTTTCCCGGCTTGATTCCCAGCTGGGGTGCCTTCTGTGTTGAGTCTGCATGTCCACTCTGTGTTTGTGTGAGTTTCCTCCGGGTGCTCTGGTTTCCTCCCACATTACAAAGACGTGCGTCTGGAGTGTTTCTCCCCGGGCCTCTGTTGAAAATTGGCTCATTCCAAGTTAGACTTTCCCAGTAAACAAATGTTAAATTAAAAAAAAATATATATATATATATATATATAAAATATACAGAGACAGAGGTGTGGAATATATATATATATATATATATATATATATATATATATATATATATATATGTGTGTGTGTGTGTGTATATATATATATATATATATATATATATATATATATATATATATATGTGTGTGTGTGTATATATATATATATATATATATATATGTGTGTGTGTGTTTAGGATAGCTGGTCGAATGATCAGCATCATCAGCTTGTGTTTTGTCAACACCATTTGTTTAACTCAGACAGATAGTTGACAGGTGTGCGAGATCTACAATCCATGAATAGGGGATTATTCCGCATCCTGGGTGCTGTGTGATTTTGGAGTTAGTATATATAATTAGTAGGGGGTGCAGCGGGGTGTGCTTTGTTTTATTCTGTTGTGGGGTAATCCCTGGAGCTTGTGCAGAACATGTCGACATTGGGTGTTTCGACATAATAACATCAGTATTGTGGTTGTTGACATTGCTGGTTGTTCAACCAAATGCCATATTTATCTTTATTTATTTATTAATTTTTCATTTGTTTATTTGTCATTTGATCACAGTGGTGAGCAGTCATAAGAAAATGGCACCTAATGAGAACAGCAAGCTTTTGAAAACTGTAAAACTGTTCCTGCATTTGCTTCACAGAACTTTAAGTAACGGTGAATCACTATTCAGAAAGTATCTATACTAAACATAGTCAGATTGCTACTAGGCCATATCCAGGGGGCCTTTGTAACCCTAGCCAAGTTTGTTTCCTAAAAAATAATGATGTTCTTTATCCAAACAGGACATTGAGGGTCAGGCATTTATAGGTTACCTCTTTTCATAAGGGACATGGGTGCCAGGCCCAGTATAAATTTCCTATTCCCCATCCATTGGTCTAGGTTGTGTTTAAGTTGGGTAATAGACAAATCATTTTCACATGGATTGGAAGCCTGTTCCATATGATGGTCAGTCTCTGGGACACACATCTGCCTGTCCAGCATGTTCTGTCTAAGTCACAGACAAAATTCAGGTCCCTAGACCTTGTATTACCAGTACTGTTTGACTTACAAATGTGCAGGTGTTTCATAAGTGCGGGGTTTCCTGATGCGTTGTAAGCCAGGCATAGATCACCCCTCAGCAATCTATAGGCGACTAAGTAGAGAGAAAGGGCTTTAAGGTGCTGTGTATAAGGCAGGTTTGTTACACCTTGTATCCTTTTTGTAAGGAACCTCTGATGTCACACTAGTTGCTGCATAAGCCTGGTACTGTACATACTAAAGGGAGTACTGTATTCTGATTGATCTGCTAAGGGCAGAGTACAATGGGCTAATTTCCTCACCACTATGGCCACAGTGGTCGAAGGTAAGGCTACTGTCTGCCTGCATACCCAGATCCCTGATCACATTGTGTCAAGTCTTAGAAGTGTATTACCAACATGGTATTTAGAATGGTTGACTTTGTAAAGGGTACAATTACGCATTTCTTAGCACTGAGTTTAAGACCATGGCTTTGGCACCTTTACACCCTAGAAAATGCAATGTCTGCAGGGGAGTCTTTGATAACCCCCTGCTTGCAATCATCTACAAATTTAGTCAGCCATAAGCATTCAGCATTTGTTTCCACCTTAGAGAAATAGATGCCAAAAAGGAGTGAACACAGTATCGAGCTCTGGGGGACTTCACTAGTGACTAGCCTCTTGGTGGAGGTGGCCTCACCCATTTTGACCTCCTGGGTCTTACAAGTGTGGCAGTTGGCTGTCCAGTGGGTGATGAGTATTTATACCTAATTTACTGAGCTTATCTATAATGCCAGAATGGGATATTGTATCAAAAGCCTTGGCTAGGTTGAGGTAAGCTGTGTGCACAGACCTGCCCTCATCTATTGCTTTAGTGACTCTGTCAGAGAAGTCCACCAGATTTAATAGGCTTGACCTTCCTTTAACAAAACCGAACTGTGATGGGTCCTGCATTTGCAGATTACCTGTGTCCTCATTTATCTTGTCCATAATGATTCTTTCCATGGGCTTACATATGAGGCTGATCAGACTTATCGGCCTGTAGTTACCTGGATCGGTGGTTAGACCTACTTTGAGCATGGTAATGATTGTAGCTATCTTCCATTCCTTGGGCACAAAACCTGACTATAGGCTCTAGCTGAAAAGTGATTCAGAGGTCATGTTTCATGCTGTTTTGTAAGCATCCTAGGATGTTATTGGGGCCGATTGATGTAGTGCTTTTGGCCTTGGAAAGTGCCTTGATGACCTCTTTAGTAATGTTTGGGGGGTTGTGGTATTTCCTTTGGACTGTCTGAGGTGGGGAGAAAACTTTGAGTTAAACCTGTCAGGCAAAAGGTTGACAATGGTCTCCTGTCAGCTTGGGCGATGCCATTTACAATGAGTTCTGTGCATTGTTGTATGTTTCTCTTGAGTTTACAGACATAGCTGTACAAAGCTTTGTGGTCGTCCTTTGACTGAGAAACCTTTGAAGTATTAATTAACCCTCTTAGCTGCCTGTTTAGAATTGTCAGGAGGCTTTTAATCTGTTAGGATTTGTTCCTCCTAAGTTTGGCCAAGATTTTTTTTCTTTTGTGATATAACCAATTGATATTGTGATTACACAGAGGTGGCTTGTATCTTGAATTTGTCTTATTCTTAATTTGAGTGGGAATAGCTCGCTCTGTACAGCTATCAGTATGGCTGTACAATGATTTTGTAAATAGCTCAGCATATGCTATGGTGTTTACTGGGTTTGGGGTTTCTTGGAATTTAGCCAAGGTGTCACTTAGTAGAGGGAGTTTAGCCTTGGTATAGTTCCACTGTGGCAACCCCTAACCGGAAAAAAACGAAAAACTTTTATAGTTCCAAACTTATATCAATACAAAAAGGCAAAGAAAGGTAGATGTTATTAAACAAAGTACATCAAATTGAAACAACAATTCCAACCTGTTGTTGCTGTTGTTGTGTCTTTCGGCTTTTCCCGGTTAGGGGTCACCACAGCTGAACTCCCGTCCGCTAATGATTGGCATTAGATTTTTACGTGCTGAATTGCCGGCCCTGATGCACAACCTTCAACGAAGGTATGCCCATTCACGCATATCTCCACACAGAAGATGCTCTAGCTGAGAATCGAACAGGGCAACGTCTTACTGTGAGGCAACAACGCTACCGCAGCACCACCACACAACAATTTTAACCTGTAAAATAATAAAAAAAAAAAACAATTTTAATCACTAAGCACTATCGTCTCAAAGAGACTTTCAGACTGCCAAACACATGCTCATTTAAATAATCAAGTCACATGACACAACTAATATCTCAATTTCCTCCTTTTTAAACAAATCTTTAAATTTTATTTTGTCATTTTAACCTGTAGGGTTGCAGGCATCCATTTTCAGTTTGCCAACGATATTCACTCCAGTCCAGTTCGTCCTCAGTATCAAATATTGCATGAAAATTTCTTCCTTCATCAGTAGCCTTGTTTTCATTCACAAACTGCATAATGTTAAGAGATGGCATTTTAGTAATCTTAAATTTTAATCACGTGCAAATGTTTATATATCCTATAATGTAACTCTCTGCTGGTTCTTCCTGATTAATATGCCTTATAGGAGATGCAGCGTGCTAGATAAGCAAATTTAGCCGTACAAGTGTAAAACCTAAGTGCATTAATCTTTTCACTTTGAATATTAAAATTTGTCACATCTGTCATAAGATATTGGCAGTAATTAGTTAAAATATTTGAACAGTCCCTTCTTATGGGTGTTTTTTCCTTGAAGTTGTTAAGCTTCAGCTAAACATGTCCTTCAAATTTTCTAACTTTTTTCCTAATATCAGCGAAACCACTTAGAATTTTCCAGTTATTCTTGATCACTGCCTTTATACTGAAGTAAGTTATACAGCTGTGTAGAAACATGCCTGCAGCATACTTCTTGTTCACATTACACTTTGCAATTTCACTTTTATATCTACTTGGTCCATAATTTGTTAGGAAAAGAGGTAGAAATGTGAAGAACATGTCCAGTGAAAATTGAAGACCCAATAAAGGTAATATGTGTAATTGTCCACCTCTCTGGAATGTTACACTTATTTGAATGCTACCAATATGTTATGACTAACTGCTGCAGTGACACTTCTTGAAGTAAGGTATTACATTTGTTTGAGTAAACTTACCGTAACAGTAACTCTTTGAATGGTAGTTCACAGTAACATTAAGGATACACACCCGTCATCTCCATGTGCTATCCATGTTTTGCTTGTCATAATGGATACTTAAATTACTCTGTGTACTTATTTATTGTGGAGTTCATTGTTTGGGACATTATAGTCATAGCTCTTTGTAAGTTTTTTTTTCTTATTGTAAGCCAAATCTGCTTTTATGATGGCTGTTTATGCTGCAATGTCGGTGCTAATGCTGGGTTGCTCTTTACAAGTTTTATTTTTGCTTATTATAAGGTATGGGACCTGCTTTGGGTTCCACAGAGACATTAGGCAGGCACAGCTTTGCTAGCGAGTCACCCAAATGTTATGATGTACTACTACAGTGACGTATCTCTCAAAAATCTGCTGTTACGGTGAGTTTACTTACACAAATGTTCTTTCTCTGGAACACCATACACAACATTTCTGCTGCATGTTTAGTACCAGCCTGCAATGCATGAAGCATTTCTGTTGTATTCTAATACATACACATCAGGCCTAATACCTGTTGTGGCATTTTTAGCAGATACAAGACAGCAACTGTTCTATTGACATTTGTTAAGCTAGTAACAAATTTTCTTCTGAGGGTTGCTGTGCACCTTCCTGTATCCATGACTTTCCTTTCCCTACTTTTTAATTAAATTTGTTGCAGGTTGTATGGAGGCACTTGTTATAGTTTCTTTGGTCTCCAATATACTCTGTTGCTTTTTTGTACTTTTTAGAAAATGCCACTGCAGTGTTAGCCTTGCTGTTGCTGAGTTACCCAAATGATAGCATATACCTTTGTTGTCTATAAGGAGTTAAGTTTCTGTGCTGAACCTAGAATCCTAGAATGGATAAGGTCCTATTTGTCATTGCTGTTGCATGTAATAAAGCAGTAACATCATATCCTTGGAGCCAGCAGCATTTGTTTTTGCTTGGTCATTGTTAATACATTTTCTTTTATGCTACCAGTATTGCATATCAGTGGTTCATCATATTTAAGTTGCTTAACACAGTATAGTAACTGCTGGTGCAGAACCAGTGCTGAGCTGTCTGTCATGTAACTTACTCATGCATGTTTGTTCTAACTTGGCTTTTTATGCATTGTTTGAGCTTGCATATTTTCTAACCTTTCTTTGTCTTTGATGCTTGCACTATAATTGCCGCAGCTACACTTCCACGAAAGGAAACTGCTGTCAAACAAGAAACAGAGAGTGAGTATCCATGTAGTAATGCTACACCACTGTTTTTTTCTAACTAGAAAGTTAAAATTTCAGAGCTGCTTACTGTTTTGTTACATTAAATAAATGTACATACTCGTATACTTGTCTCTAAATTGCAGAGCTCATTTGCATTTCTGATGTTGCAAAAGTTATATTCTGCCCCAGAGTATTTGGTGACAAATAAGAACTTGTAAATAGAGTAATCTGTGAAGGTTTGCATTTATTTCTTAATCATGGAGGCAGAATTACTTAAGGCTACATTTACTTTTGTTGAAATCTTTATGATCATGCATTGCTTTTATTTTTCAAAATACTTAGTATTCTTCAGTACTGTCCTTGCCTTGCTGTGTTCCCAATATTATACTTTACAATCCAGCACTTGTAGTAGACAGGATGGTCTGTCAGGATGAGTTAATTACAGAAAGGTACCTCTGTAGAATTTTGGGGAATTGATTTGGAGTGGGTCCAAATGAGAAACACCCAAAGCGGCAGGTGAAAGCATACAGAAGATTAAAATTTATGCTGATCCTGTCTGGACACTGGAATTAATGGATTGTTGCTTTTTGCATCCTTTGTTCATGGGGATAGTAAACTACTGCTAGCTCTACCTCATCTCATATCCCACAATCCATTGCTGATTTCTGGATCTCCAGAGCTTGCCTTTGAGATCTTTAGTGACTCTGTGCACTGCTCGAGCTGATTAAGAGGGTTTACACTTTTAGTCAGGAGAGATAAGTGTGTTTAACTACTTATCTACTCAGCTTGCCATTAGAGTTTCTGAAGTAGCTTTTCCAGTTTCTCATCTATATTTTTGCTTTTTACCCAGACTTTCCTCCTCTCATTCCTTCACCATCCCCTGTGTCAAAAAAAAATCTTTGTTTTTCATTCAGTTATTAACATTACTGTATTGTTGGATTTACCATTTTTTTGTTACAGTTTCTTCAAAGGTTTTAGTCCTAAGTTTACCATTGCTTGATGTGTTTTTCTGCCTGTTATATAAAAACTTTAGTTTGCAGACCCTTCTGGACCTGTGCAACAAACTGACCCTTAAGGGTCTGCTTAAATTGGATCACACTAAAGAGAAAGGTAAAGAGAAGGATAAAACCAGTAACAAGGATAAAACTGATTGGCCAGAAAAAAGAAGAGAGAAGAATCTATGAATCTGACCCATATATGAGATGCTTTCCCCAGCAAAGGTTCATAGTAACCTCTTCACCTCAACAATCACTTGCCGGCATATTAACCCCATCCAGGTCTGCTTCTCCTCTTTGACACAAATCTTCAGGTACCACTGATTTTCCTGTTGTAGAAGGAAGTAGTAGTTTACTAAAATCACAAAAACTGACAGGCCAGAAAAGAGCCATAAAGATGGCGCAGACTACTGAGGATAAGGAAGGCTGTGTGGAGGCACTTATGTATTGTTACTATTATGCAAGAAGCCCAAAATTATCAGGTAAAATATGTTAAAATAGATTAAAAGAGAAATTTGAGGAAAGAAAAATACTTGCGCAAGAAAAACTTTTAAAGCTACAAGTAAATGTTTTGCATTTATTAATACAACAGCTCCATGAAAAACATTACATAGATGAAGAAGCTTTGGAGCGTCTGGAAAAAGAAGCGACAAAAGGAAGTGCAAAAATATAATGCACAAAATTCAAAGATAAAAGAGATCTGATATGGTGCAATATTTATGCAAACAACCTAATCAACACAAAAAAGCAGCTCCAAAGATATTTGAAGAGAAATACAGGCAAAGACATCCTGATATGGACAATTTCCCAATACAAATATTAAGAAAATGAAGAGGAAATGTACAACAGGGATTAGTAAGGTAGAAGTTAAATAGAAACTGAAGTCATGTATTGTCTGTAAAGTGAAGGATTTAGTGTAGAAGATCCAGCTTAGGCAATGTGCAACATGATGGAACAATGAGTCCCCAGATTAAGGAGCAGCAGGTGGAGCATGAGGTATCGAAAGACGTATGCACATGGGAAAGAAAAAACATCTGGTGTGGTGCAGTATTTATGCAATGGAGAAAGAAAAATGAATCAATAAAAAACAAGATTAAAGATACTTGAAGTGAAATACAGGCAAAGGCACCCACACATGGAATATTTCACAATACGAAAAATAAGAAAACAAAGGGGGAAAGTAGAAAAAAGGATTATTAAGGAATAAATTAAACAAAAACTGAAGTTATGGATTATTTGCAAAGCAAAGGTTTTAGCGTAGAAAATCCAACACAGGTTGTTGCCACAGTATGATGAAACAATAAGTCCCCTGTTTAAGGAGGAATAGCCGGAGTGGGGGGCATCTGAAGACTTGCCATATGGTAATACTGTGGAGCCTTCTGTAGGAGACTGGTGCAAAAGTTTAGTTGAAGTTGCATAGCAAGAGAAGGAGTAGTAAACATTGGCAACTCTGACAGAGGCAATATTGTCAAGTGATGGCCCATTGAGCTTCCATATGAAGCAGCAGCAGATGAAGCAGGGTGCATCTGAAGAGGAAGCACCACATGAAGGTGTTCTGGAACTTTCTGTAGAATACTCACAAGAAATAGAGCGAAATAAGGCGCTCAGTCTAGAAGAAAATGATCTAAGGGAAGAGCTACTTGGTTAGTGATGGATAGACATATTAAGATCAATGAAAGAAATAAGACTACAGAAAATAAGTAATACTCAAAATGTTAGAAGTTTGGTAAAAACAGATGAACACAGTGGTTAAAACTATTAAGAGAAATTCTTGTGATATAACAGAAATAAATAGAATGCAGCTAGGTTAATAACAAATAAACTCTTACTTCAAAAACATAGAGCAGTAACGGAAAGGAAGGGAAGACATAAAATGTGACCATGGAAGTACTGAATAGAGAAAACTATAAAGCAATTAAGAAAAGAAGCATCACTGCTAGAATATAGAAGAGGGAATAGATCATCAAAAGTACTTAGAAAGCTGGGCATGGTGAAAGCAACTCACATTATCAAAACAGACCAGGATCCGTGATCCACCATTGCAAATAATAAACTGAAAACATCAGCACAGGCAGGAAAACATAGAAAGTATGCAGATGTATGTGTGTGTGTGTGTGTGTGTGTGTGTGTGTGTGTGTATATATATATATATATATATATATATATGTATATATATATATATATATATATATATATATATATATATATATATATATGAAAAGTACAAAATTAGCAATTCATTGATGACCCCAAAATGTAGAGAACTTGGTAAGCAAAAGGAATAGAAACACCACCAAAAAAGTAAGATACATTTTGGAAAAATATTTATAACAACCCTGTAGAATATAATAAAGATGATGAATGGATAGAAGAAATAAAAGAAATAGTATGGCATCATAAAGTAGAGGATTTTAAATGGGATAAAGCAACTGCAAGAGAAGTTTAAATAAAATTAAGAAAAGCTCCTCATTGGAAAAAACACAGGTCTAGACACTACCTAACATTTGGCTAAAAGTATTACTAACTCTGGAGAAAGATTTGGCCCCGAGTAAGAATTACTTATATGCACATTCTGATAGGGCACCAGCCTGATTAACAATAAGAAAAATGATACTCCTTAAGTGTGAACCTGCAAGTCATTCTAAACATTATAGACCAATAGCTTGCCTTCCAATGATAGAGCCTATATACATGAGTTGAAGTTGAGAGAGTTTATAATCATTTAAAAAAAACCTCAATTATGGCAAAAGAAAAATGGTAAGAAAAGAAAGACGTATGGAGTAAAGGATCATTTGTTGCTAAACAAAACCATAATAGATAATTGTAAAGAGGGGAAGACTCTTAAGTGTGGCATGGATAAATTGCAAATAAGCATTTGACAGCATCCCACATTCATGGATAAAGAAATGCTTTCAGATATACAAGACACACCATACATTGATCTGTTACATTACAGTGATCATGAAACATTGGCAAACCAGTCTGCAGCTCAGCCTTGCCAAAGGGCAAATTATTATCCCATGTTTAAATATTCAAAGGAAGATATTTCAGGGTGACACTGTCACTGCTACTTTTTTGTCTTGCCCTTAACCCATTAAGCTGTTTACTTATCAGAGTAGGTCATGGTTACAATTTGGCTGCCAGAAAACAACTTTGTTTAAAGACTTCTCATCTGCTTTTTGCAGATGACTAAAACTGTATAGTTGATCAGATGATGAGTTGAAAGCGCAATTGCAAGTGATTAAAACTTTCTCAGATGATAAAATAATGTCAGTTAGTCTTGATCAATGTGCAAAATCAACATTTAAAGAAGAAAAGCTGCAGCACAAAGAAAATATCACTCTGGGACAGGAGTGTGATATAAAGGGACTTGAGCAGGAGGAAGTGTGTATATATTTGGGAACTGATGAAAGATTGGCAATGAAACATGAAAAAATATGAATAAAACTCAGGAATATTTCAGAATACTAAAACTAATACTGAAAATAGCCTTGACATTTAGAAATAAAGTCCAAGCTATAAACCAATTTGCTTTTCCTGTTTTAAGTTGCAATTCTGAGGTGATTGATTGGCCCCAAAATGTATTTGGATCAGTAGAACAGATTGAATGACGTATAAATCAGTGTATACCAAGATTATGTATTTCTCATTCTGGAGGAAGTATGGGCCTCTTCAAAATGTATTACATGTATAGATCTGCAGTCGTGGGACTGCATTTATATCTGCTTACCTCACCAGATCCAAACATAGTGAAAGTTTTAAAAAATGAGAAGTCGTCTAAGATAACTTCCCTGCTTAGAAGAAGCATTTTGGTGTCAAGCAGAAATGGCACTTAAACCAGAAGTGGACAAAAAGTCAGGCAACTGAATTTGCCAAAAAACAAATGAAAGAATATAAGGAGATGGATCAGACGGGAAGGAAAGAAAAGTTGTAAAAGACATAAATATTATGGCAAGTATGGAGAACTACTCTAACAATCTCATGTCAATCAGGATTTGACAGAGGAATGGTTAAGGAGAGGTGAAATCAAAAGATGAAAGGTTAGTAATGGCAGCCCAGGATACTGGACTACATGCACACTAGTTTACAAAGTGCGTTGATCATTTGGGAGAAGCAGACAAATGCAGGTTCTTTATTAAAAGAACTAGAAACAGTCACACATCATGTTTTTGGGCATGATACACTCATGGCAGAGGGCCTATATACTGAAATTCACGTTAATGTGGCAGGACTGGTGTATTGGGAATTGTGCAAACACTACAGTATTGAAGTAGTTGAAAAGCATTGGAAATGTGAAACACAAAGCAATGTCGAAAATGATGAAATTTATATAACATGACATCACCCATTACCAACAGTTCAAAAAATAGGTGCGAGAAAAGCAGATGTAATAGTGCAGGAAAAAAGACAAAAGTAACATTGATCATTAAAATTGCTGCACCCAGTGATTACATTGTCTTATGTACAGAGAGATACAAAGTGTTCAAATACATGGATTTGCAGGCAGAAATGAGAGCTATGTCAAAGAAAGATATTCAGACAGTTACAATAGTAGTACAAGCAACAAGGCTAATAATAATAGTTTACAGTGTTGTTTAGATATGCTACTGATGTATATAATTCTATATGAATTACAGAAAGAGTCAGTTCTGGGTGCATTGAGGTTGCTGTGAAGAGCACTTTTGGCTAACATCAAAGATAGAAACAATGCTGATTTCATGAACTCTAATCATACCCTGAATTAGGAATGGGGTCCATACCAATCATGGTATTAGAAACCCAGAAGACTTGGAGAAATTAAACTGAGGAGAGCTGGGAACTTCTACTCAGAACAGACACTTTCCTGATATCTTTTCTTTCTCTGGTGCCAGCTCTGTATTTCTCTTCTCCTAAGTGCCTCTGTAGCCCTGCACAAGCAGATTGGAAAAAGATGATAGTGTTTGTAAAAGCTCAATTTTAATAGGTTTCCTCTGTGTCCCCTCTGTGTCTAGGGAGGTATGAAAAGAGCCCCAAGCCACTTTCCTGGCTGTTCCTATTTAGGTCAGTTTCAGCTCCAGGAACTTTGGAACTAGCAAAAAGATCCAATGTAGGTGTTTTTTGCACCAGTGGAAATTCTTCAATATCAGTGCCCTCAGCATCAATTGAGGCTTCTTCCCCATTCCTGCCAACACTGACCCCACTAGGTCCAAGGGATTTGGCTCCAAGTGGACAGTGCAGACTCTGGTCTTCTGTAGTTATTTGATGAAAGATATTGCATTGCCTTCTTAAAGTCATGTTTTTTTTTTTAAGTTAAGATGCAGAGTAGTTCGGACCAGGGATTTCTGTTGGACAGTACTACATGTGAATAGTATGTGTGCTAACATTACACATGGTCATGTACTGGAAGCTCTGAGACATTGCTTCAGTCAATCCCTGTTATTTTTTAAAAACATCTTTATTAAGCATGACATTTTTTTTTAAAAAGGTGGCATAGGTAACCATAAAGTAATAACAAATGTAGCAATATTTCCATTCTTATTTTCCTGCAGTATACATGTATGTTTTCCTTTTAATAAGTAGCTTTCTTTCTAACATTACTTAAATTCCTGCCTTCCCTTAATCTCATTTGTCCTTCCAAACATTACCCTATATGTATTGTTCCCATAAATTCCATTTATTTCTGTCATTTATTCTTTCCCTTTTTTCTTGACCCCACCACTAGTTCTTTTATCTCCTTTATAACATCAGTATTTTAATTACAGCTGTTTTTTATTTTTTATTTGTTTTATAGTAGTGTTTTTTGGCAGCCAGTAGCATTAAATGTAGTAAGGCCATACAATGTCTAATCAATTCAGATCTTGTATCCCAACTCAAAAGAGTCACATTTGTAGTGTGAAGGATTTGCTTCATCAACATTTGTAGCAAAGTTTGTAGCAACATAAATAGGACATATTAGAGAAACAGATGTGTATTTCACAGAATCTACATTTTTAAAATCTGCCAACTTGATACATTCCCAAAAACATGTTCCCAATTGCCTCAGTTTTCAAGCATACCTGCAGTCTTTGCTATCTATCAGAGGAAAATTTATCTGAAGTCTGCTTGGTGTATAAAAATGCCTATGCAGGCACTTACAATCAAAAATCCTTACCCTTCTGGACTTTGCATTCTTGGGAGCCATACTGATGT
The DNA here is from genome assembly GCF_019279795.1 of Protopterus annectens. Classification (NCBI taxonomy): domain Eukaryota; kingdom Metazoa; phylum Chordata; order Ceratodontiformes; family Protopteridae; genus Protopterus; species Protopterus annectens. Next base: position 776,018,855 of record NC_056729.1, read on the forward strand.
CCTCCCGTTGTTCTTTTGTACATTGCCTTTCCAGACTCTCTTCCCAATCCTTTCTAAACTCCTCTGATTGAGTAATATAGTTATCATGCAGTGTTTTATATGCTCTACCAGTTATTCAGTTTTTAACAGCCGCTTCTGCTAAAAATAATACCAGAGGTCTTGCACTAGGTGCCTTGAGGAAGTGTAGCAGCTGCTTTATTTTTTCCTTGGATATATTTTGGATTGTCAAACACTAAACATCACAGGAAATCTAATCAAATAAGAAGAAAAACACATGCAACATGTAACACCTGAAGAAATTCATAAACTAAACTATTTGTACTGTTTGGTATATACTAGGCTAACGACCACTTGGGCCTTTAATAAGCCCAGCTGCGCAATCCATATGTATCCCTTTAGTTGTTCTGTCGTGAACATTTATATTGGAAAAGGGGTATGTTAGTTTGGATGTTACTGCACATTATTTAGAGAGAGTATGTTAATTTGGACATAATTTACTGACTGCCTCTGTTTATCGGAGACATGGCGTCAGACTCAGACTGAATTTCTGTTTTCCCATCCATAGGTCTAGGTTACGTTTGAATTGGGTTAAAGAGAGACTCTGGAGAGCCTATTGCAGAGAATGTAGATTCTGTGAGATACACATCTGTTTCTCTAATATGTCCTATTTATGTTGCAAACAGCATTTAAATCCCTAGATCTAGTAGTTCTGTTGCTGTTCATTTTGCAGATGTGCAAAAGGTTCCATCAGAGCAGGATCCAAAGATGCCTTGTATGCCACATATGGAGTTTGAGCTGAATTTGTCAGCCATCAAGTTTGTTATATCACTTGACTCAATGAAAGTGATATCATTAACCATCAGTTCAGCACACTGCTGTGTGCCTTTGATGTTTCATTGAGGTTTCAGGCATTGCTATAGAAGTATAACACATCCAAATCAAGAGCCAGCAGACTGTGACAAGCTGTGAAAATTGGTTGTCTGTTTTGCCTGGGAGGCTATCTTGACCTTGAAATTGGGTTTCAAGGGACATAGATGGTGACCTATAGCTGGCTAGGGTATGATATGGGACTTTGTTTGTGGTGATTTGCACATTGAGAAACTCCAGTGCATCATCCTGTTTAACCTGCCTAGAGGTATACTTGTTTATGTAGACTGGGACTCCTCCACCTTTAGTCCCAGTCTGTGTAGGTGATGGTCTAAATGTGTGGAAGGCACTGAAGCCTTGCAATGCCAGAGTACTTTCTATGGATTTAAACAATGCCTCAGTAACAGCACAGTTGTCTATATTGTCCAGGTTGAGAAGAGCTTGTAGGGAGTAGATTTTCTTGTTTAAGCTCCCAGTATTGAACAGTAACACCTTAAGTTTCCTCTGGCTGAATTTGCTGTATTAGAAGGCTTGTTAATTTGGCATTTCCTAAAAAAGGCTCTATGAGGAATGATAAAGTTTTTGTCAGTATTTGGAAGCCTGGGGGGACAGGTTCACACCATCCTTGCAAAGCAATGTGATTTGTTAATGTTATCCTCCCAAGCTGACAAGTATTGTATCCCCCTACAATGACATCAGAAACTAGGCCAGTTATTGAAATCAGTCATGTTGATGAAGGTAGAGTGCTGCTCAATGCATGGCACATACCAGCCTATGACACACATTCTGAGAGATCAGTACTGTCTCTCTTCATGTAGTCTGGGGAGGTATGTCTGTGGTCATTTACACCCACATGAACTGTGATTGAATCATACTTTTACCTGTGATGCAGTGACTTGTGTGTGTGCATAACTTGGCGGATTCTGGCACCAGATAGACAGCTGACCGTTATCTTCTCCTTGCTCAGCTTGGTGAGTAGAGCATCAGCGTGTCCTACAATGGAATCCCCTATTACTAGAGTCCCGAGCAGTGTGCCTGTTTACCTTATGAATTTTGTTTTTGGGGCTTCTCTATGTGTAGGTATATGTGAGATGTTGGGTGTCGCATTTGGTGATTGCTTTTGAGTTTGCCGAGGATAAGTTTTGCATTTGGTAAGTTTAGATAGCCTTTGGGATTTGGGAAGATTGCAGTTAAGTGTCTCAGCACAAGTTAGTTCACGAGTATAGTGAACTCTTTGTATGGTGGCTGTAGTGTGTGTTTTTGACAACCTTGTTGGTATGCAAGATTTTTGCCTTCAGTGAAATTGTGTATATACATCTGTTGCTTACTCTCATGCATACTGTGTTCATAGGTTCATAGGTTGGTACTAGGCTATCAGCCCTAGGGCCTATACAAGCCTAGCCATAACAATTCCCTGGCTATTTCTTCCCACACTATTTACTTCCCTGGACCCCTTTCTAGCAGGGCGACTGACGTGATCCCCGGGGTGAATTTCCTTTCTCTGTCTGTTTCTTTAAGGAATAAATGGTTGTGTGTGTACATAAGACAGTTACTGTATTGTCTCATGATGCTTATATCAGCCAAGCTGGCCACTGAGACGTTTGGAAACTGTGCAAACATGTAATTTGGTGAGCTACTGGGGTGAGTACAAGGAGTTAACAGAGTTACTAAGGGTGCTCTGCGGGGTTAGAGGCTAGACTAGGTTATTTAATACTAAATTGCAGTAGTAGTAGTAGTAGTAGTGCTACTAAGAATGCAAACTATCTTCTCTAAGCTTGTCCACATGCAAGATAGGTGCTCTACACTTGCTAAGTTACAGGGTATAGTTTTAAGGGTAGTTTGGTAGGTAACATTTGCTTTCTAGATGTTTGCATCTGTACAGGGTACTGCTAACTGCTGCTGTGCAATGAGCACCTCCGAGCAAACGCATTGAATTTATCCCAACACTGAAAAAACAGAAAACTGACAACTGAACTATTTGGCCAATAAAATGACTACACTTTGAGCCCTTTTTTATGTTTCCCAACTCATATAGTGTGGAGAAACAACTTCTGCTGTTGGATGATTAATCCCAGTCTTCCAATTGCAAACACTCAGTAAAAGATTCCCACAGGTGCAGTGCTACTACGAACAAACTTGCGCAGTTGGCTAGAATTGCCTTTCAAAAGGCAATTTCAAGGCAGTCTAAGAGCAACAACAGTGAAATGAAAAGCACTTTTTCAAGCAAAATAGCAGTCGAATGTACACATAATTTGAAGAGACACCAGTAATTTCTTTAAGCTAAACAAGTGTAATTGATGCATCAATCAAAAGTACTTAGCCTTGCCTAGATGGCAATGGGTGTCAGTAAAACATTTTGGGAACATAGGCTTGGACACCATGCTTTGCTGGGCTTTGTGGAAATAAGCATAGAGCCTCTCAAATGTGCCAGATTTATGCCAACATTGAAAAAAACAGAAATATGTCTACTGAGCCCTCTAGCCAATAAAATTAGTACACTTTGAGCATTTCTGTGTTTCCCAACTCATTTAGACTAGGCAAACACCTACTCCCACTAGATGATCATTCCCAGTCTTCATAGTGTAAAGCCACAGTAAAAGATTCCCCCCAAGTGCAGTGCTGCCGCAGCAAATTTAAACAATCTACCTAGAAATTTCTTTCAGAAGGCAATTTCAAGGCAGTCTAAGGGCCACAACAGTGAGACGAGAAGTACTTTTTTCAAGTAAAATAGCAGTTAATAGTGGTAATAATTTGAAGAAACAGCAGCAATTACAGATTTCTTATATGTTCCCCTACTCAGATAGACCAAGCCACCACCTACTGCCACTAGATGGAATATCCCAGTCCTCTTAATATACGAACACAAAAAATTGCTTGAGTATGTATGTTGCCACAAAACAACTTTGGCATACTAGTTAAGGTGATTTGAAGTCCAACAGCAGCAAGACAGTTTGAGCAAGTGCAGTATTTTTAGCCTTAATTGCAGAAAAATGCCAAGTAAAACAAGAAATCAGCAGTCGATCCTGGAAGTGTGATTTGTAAATGAAGTTGCTTAACTTTTGCCTGGATAGCATGTGGTGCAAGGAAATCACTTCAGAGGCACAGGCGAGTACACCAAGCATTTCTGAGCTCTGTGAGAAAGAGCCAAGAGCTGTGCAAATGTGCCATATTTATACAGCCACTTAAAATACAGGAAACTGACTTCTAAGCTCTCTCAAATAAAACAGTTAACACTTGCAGCTTTTTTGTGTTTCCCAATTCAAATAGACCAGGCCTCCACCTGCTGCCACTAAATGGATTATCCCAGTCTTCCTAATGCAAAAACACAAAAGGGTTTGCTTGAGAGTGTATAGTACCACAAAACAATTTTAACAAACTAACTAGTCAAGGTGATTTCAAGTCAGACAACAGCAAGACAGTTGCAGCAAATGCAGTAATTTCAGCATTTTATTTGCAGATAAATGCATAAATTAAATAAGAAATTAGCAGTCAATTGCATACATAGCTTCTGGAAGTAGGATTTTTAAATGCAAGTACTTAGCTTTTGCCCTGGATGGCACATTATACAAGGAAACCACTTCAGGGGCACAGGCGAGGACACCAAGTGTTGCTAACCTCTATGGGAATGAATAAAGAGCATCACAAACACTCCAAATTTGTACAGGCACTTAAAACACAGGAAACTTTGTAGAATCCCTTTAGCAAAGCCAAAATTGCATGAATACAACAACTGGGTACCAGTAACAAATTACACAGTAACACTGCCAGTAAATCTACTCAAAGGTGAAGTTTTCAGCAGTTAGCAAACAGTGGAATATCAGATCACTTGAAAATTACTTAAAGTCCAAAAACCTGCAGATAATAGCTGCTGGAAGTGCACTTTTTAAATAGAAGTATTTGGCTTTTGTCTGAATGGTACATGATGAAAGGAAACCTCTTCAGAGGCACAGGCTAGGACGCCAGAGATGGAACGGGATTAATTTAGGACACACTGAGTGTGGCAAGGACACCAAGCAGATGAGAGCTTTGTGAAAATGACAATTGGTAGTAAGAGAGGTTAACTCAAAAGTAATACTGGTTTGCCGAGTGGGGAGTGGGCTCTCAGTATTATTTAGCTGTGTAAAACAGTGGGTGGAAAAAGTACTGAATTAGTTACAGAACTGACAGTAGTCAATCAGAAGGGGATGGAGGGACTTTGGAAGTCAGATTACCATAAGGAGTGGGAGCCAGAGACACTGGCTCTTAAAATGAACAGGAAAAAGTTGGGTGGGTTGGAAAAAAAATACTTTCTTTAAGAAGTCAGACATATCAGACACCATAGTATTTCAGGTTTGCATATGAGCCAAAATGGACTGGAACACTGCAGAGATATATAGAATTAAGAAAGACCAGGATAACAATCCAGTCAGAAAAAGAAATCTGTAACTAGATAAAATCAGATTCAAGAGCTTTTGTAACACAGCTGCCATCAAGACTGTTTATAAATGCTTAGGCCTGCACTTTTAATAAAATTGTCACAGCTAAAAAAACAACATAGTTTGTTTACAGAAAGTTCAGAGATGCTGTAGGTTGTCAAACAAATCAGATACTAACATATTTCAGGTCTACATGTGAGCCAAAATAGCCTGGAACAATACTATGACTCAGTGATATATGCAATTAATTAACAAAATACCATTTTCGCTATCATCAGTATTCAAAAAATGTTATTATTACTCCTAGAATTGTTCGCATTAATAAGAGAAAATCCTTTTCCATTTCAGTTGTATCTTCCATAAACGCCTCTGGTCTTTATATACAGTAAAATAGGTCTCATTTGCATCAGAATGTTGTTATACAGGTTAAAAGAGGTATGATGAAGCTGCTTCATTTTTAATGACTCCCCATTGTTACTTAATCTTAAAGCTAAACATTTGCGCTGGGCTACTTTGTTTAAGTGTCTAATTTCTGCAATGGACCAGACATCTTATCTATTCTTTGGTTGTTAAAAAAGAACCTGCCAAAGCCATCTGAAGTCTTGCCTGATGAGACATCAACTCCTTGACCCAGCAGTATGCTGTCTGCATACAGTTCCCAAACTAGTTATCATGGAGGCAGGCAAAAGCCAATAAGGCCATTAAATCTTACTACTATTCAGGGAAAACATCTTACTCATTGGTGACACACCAATTCCACATCTCCAGACTAGACATGAATAGTGTTACAGTGATCTGCCTCTCTGGGGCCACGGTCATCAACATCGTAATGGTTTTGAAGACCTTTAAATCTAGTAGATATGACCTAGTGCCGACCCACATGTGGATGAGTAATCTTAAACATTTCTCCCTAAGGGACATGTAGAGAGACGTGACAAAGTTTTCTGTACACATGTTAGAGGCAGTGAAGAACGATATGGCACCTTGCCTTCTCAAAGAATTGATGGTACATATTGGGATTGGCTTCAGTAGTTTGACTACATAGTTGGTGTCATAAAAAAGGGCTTCCGTATCTGGCAGTCCGGGATAAGATGGTACATATAGCAGAAACTGCTTGCATCTCTTGTTTCAGGGCTTCTACAGATTTGCTGCTCCCATGGTGTTTTTTTAGGCAGTAATTGCTTACTTGTCCATTTCAGTAAATCAAAGTCAGATCAAGATATCTTTAAGGTGATTCTACTCATTGCTAGGTGTCTTAAAAGACAGATGCCAGAACTTGTATTAATTTACCAAAACTTTGTTTCAGTGCAGTGAAAAACACTCCCTCTATACTTGAGTTCTGTGCCTTTCATACCAAAGGATAACTTTCAGCAACCCCATCACATTGTATACATTGTGGCATTTCAGAGACTGCTCGACTTTGAAATGTTTTTACTGCTGGATCCATTGTATAAAAGGAGAAAGACCTATGACCCAGGCAGTTTGCTTTTGACAAATTTCCTGTGCACTGGAAGAGTTGGCTGTTGATGGAAATTAGAAATGGGCAGGGCATCAGTCTTCAAGGGAAATGTGGTTATAGCACCACGTACAAAAATGGGTGACAGGCTTTGCACTGACCCCACTGAACCTGTAACCCTTGGTATTGTGCAGGCATGCATGGGAGTCGGGATTTAAAGATAAAAAAAACTTATGATGGCTGCTTTAGTGATGGCTGTGTTGTAGCCATACTCTCACCCTGTAAAAGAAAATGAGTAGGTTAGTAGTGGCCACTGTGGTGCCAAAATAATTAAAAAAAAGTGTTCTTACTGCAGACATGGGCACTTTTCACCTTACTTTATCACTTTCATTTTCATCATGAGAAATGTTGATTATTTACCTCTTTCTTTTTAGGAAGAAAAGAGATTTGATGCCACTCTTTACATTTTTTTTTTCAAAATATTGTAGTCAGACTCCATGTAAACAGAACTTGCATCATTCTTGTAACCTTCTTTCAACCTAACAATTTTATTTTATTTTTTTTTTGATCATCAATTGACTTCATAAATCAGAATCATCTTGTTCTTCTCCACTCTGCTCAAGTGTTCTTAAAGCTCATACATATATGGACAGATGTTGTGGTTTCAGCTGTTGCATTATGTGTAGGTTGCTAGTTTGATTTTTTTTTTTTTTTTGTGGGAGGGGAGGGGCAGTTTTTTCCAGGACTATTCTTTGCGGAGGCTGCATGTCCTTCCTTTGTTCGCATAGGTTTCCAGCAGGTACTCCGGTTTCCTCTCACATTCCAAAGACATGCAGTAGGTGGAATGGGCACTCTAAATTGTCCATAGTTTTGTGTGTGTGTGTGTGTGTGTGTGTGTGTGTGTGTGTGTGTGTGTGTGTGTGTGTGTGTTAGTTAGTTAGTACGGCCGGGCTAGCCACCCAGGATTGTAAACCTTGGCTGTCGGTGATTGTCGCTGTTGAAGTGACACCCCAACCTCATGTACAGAAATGGGAAAAAGTCGTGGATGGATGGATCTATTTCCTTATCCAGTTATCTAATAAAGGAGCTTGGTTTTTGTATCATTTTGGCCCAAGTTCTAGAGTACTGATTTTGTATGGTGACTTTCTCACACCTCTTTTGTGTTATGCAGTTGCTGCATTCCAGACTGTAGCTGAAATATTGCTATCCTGTACATTCCTGCATGGCTTTTGACATCTGAAACTTCCCTTTAGAGTACTTCATTGTTATAAGTTGGCTTATTGTTCCCACGTCTGCATCTTTTTTGACTTACAAGCTGTATCGTCTCTGTTGGGCAGCCTTCTTGTTGCTAGCTGTTACTTCTGTTCAGGATATTTTAGCTTGACAGCTCTAATGTTCAAAAAGTTGTACCTGCCATAAAGAAAGGGTTATCTAAATGTGCAGTCTGAGAATTCATTTTGACAATTGTCATCTGATTTGCCTAGAAAAATTCCCTAGATCTTGTATTATATCGCTCTGAACATTGTTTTTTTTGGGCGGGGGGTTCTCCCTTCTTTTATTAGGATATTTTCTTTTGTTACTTTTGCAGTTTACAGTGTTCTTCTCCCAAGCATGGGAAACTGAAGTCCTCAGTTCCAAGGTATGCTATTGCCATACACTAGGAATTTGTGGAGACACAGATTTTTCAGCAGGTATCTCTCTTGCCTGCAGCACTGCAATCCTCCATAGAGACCACTGCGTTGTCAAACTTTTCTTCGTACTTTCCACCAAAATATGTGTATTGCTCTTTGATACATTGTTCCTTTCCCTCATGCTGCTTACTAAATTCAGATTGCTGGTTACATGCTAAGTGCTCTGTATCCATGCCATCAAGCGTAACTGTGTGTGCCTGAGCATTGTGATAAACAGTGGCTCGGAAAGTGCCGTGCTTCTGTGACTTATGAAATCCCATGTTTTGTCATGTTTTCCCAGTTGTTGCAAACTGCAACTAAGTAACTACTGATACTCCTCCACAATCCATCATATACTTCCATTTTGTGGACACCCCCGTGTCTCTTTTTTGACCTGTATTCTATACTACTACATTTGGTTGTGCAGTCCAGATCCCCATCACTGTTTACTGGAGGTGGTTTGCACTTAAGTCAAATTGTATTATTTCCTTTTAGCAGTTAAGAGCCCTTCCATTCATTCTCTTAAATTTTCTCTTACAGTGCATTGGGTCTGCATTTTCTCCGTCTCTTCCCGTTTTATACGCACATGTCAAGTTGCCCTGAGTCCCTCATACCCCAGCTCCTCTACTGCTCAATTCCTGCCATCATGTTATATTCCCTCTGAAAGTGTCCTGCACTGCCTTTTCTTTCCCTGGGTTTTTTCTTCTTATTTTTGTCTTTAAAGTTGGCTCCAGCCATTCTTTTATTTTTCTGTCAGTTACTTTCTGAAGGTATCTGGTTGGAGAACACAGTAGAAGGATTTAAGTGAACTCGAGGTGAGGTAGACAAGAGAGGACCTTCTACCTCTGTATGGTTGACTACTAACATAGAGGGTGGATAGCAGGCTAGCCATAACCTCCTTCATAGAATACTACTAGCTTTAAGTGCTATTATCTTGGTCTGTGGTAGCTTAGACCTGCCATTGCTGCAGACTGGCTTTCTCAAAAATCTGTTGTAATGGGTATGGATATGTAATAGTGTGACATATTTAATTTTGCAGCTGTAAACAAAATAAATTCTCACTGATTGCTTTATTTTTGTATCTTTCATTACACAGCCAATGCTAAACTTACTTTTTTGTTATTTTGTGATGCATTTGTTATTTAGGTAAAACATTATATTATGAGAATGTATCTGCAAGCCTTGCATATTTTTTCTTGATTTTGGAAGTAGGCAGTTAAGTAATACATTCAAGCTGTCTAGTTTAGTACTATTTACTGAAGTGGAATACTAACGATAATTTGCATAAGAGACTGTATAATGAAAATTCTGTAAACAGCATATATACTTAGACTTCTGAGTGTAAATCCATTCTGATGCAAGACATTGCTTTTATAATTGCAAGGAAATAAGTATTTGCATTCATACTAGACTTTGAAGAATTGTCATCTGGATATTTGATATCTTACTGATGCAACAAGAAAATAGTTTACTAAGGTTTGAATAAAAAAGTGTTTAGGGTTGCTGTAGCTGTCAATGGGAAAAGCTGCAAACTACAGTAAGGCAATTTCAGGAAGAGAGCTATTATGAATTCATTGCAATCTCTGCTGTATACCAGTTGCATATTTAGCAGTAATCTGTAGTTGTGATTATCAGTGGAACACCATACAGGGAATATTCAGTAGAAAAAAATGGAGAAGGTCTGCTTGCATGCCTATTAATATAATACCCCCTAGAGTACAGGCTGATCTGCAAACTGGAGAGTCTTCTATGTGCGTGACTGTTTGATTTTAGCTAGATATACAGCCCTTTGTAAGGTGTCAGTGTTCGCCAGAAGTCTTAGAAAAGCAGTAGCTTACAGGATAGTACACAGTATGCAACTAATGCTTGGCTAGAAAGTGAATCTTTATACATCGCTAATAGCAGACCTTGATGTTTAAAGAAAGAACTGAAACTTAAATGTATGTCCTTGTGTGCCAGGTCTCCATGGAAGTGTTGGAAAGCTGACTGGTTCAACTTCTAGTCTGAACATACTTTCGGTTCAAGGATCTGGGAGTCGGAGGTCTCAGTCATCTTCACTACTAGACATGGGCAACATGTCTGCATCGGATCTTGATGTAGCTGACAGAACCAAATTTGATAAGGTAACCCTGTCTTCAGTACTTGTTTCAGAAAATATATAATTTGAAAACAGAGAACCACAGGAACCAGACAGAGCTTCATATATTGCGTCGATGATGTCTAATGTGTTGTCTTTTTCTTTGCATAATCTTATTTTGATGAATTTGAGCTAGCTAAAACAGTTGGATTTTGAATTGTGTTTTTGCCACTAAAACAAGACCATTCTCTAATTTCCAAATCAACTGCATCCATTTGTACAGTTACCTTTCAGTTAATGAAACAAAATATCATTTTGAGGAGAGACTAGGGGAATCAGTAGTTTTTAAATGTGGGTAACAGTAAGGTATGTTCAGACCCAGTACAGGAATGGAAGCTATAAATAGAGAAATTGAGAAGTTCAGGCAAAATGCAGACTTGGGAGTAGAGCAAGGTATAGGATGTATGTAATTATGCATGGCATAAGTACCCCAGCAGTAAAAGAAGCCAGGTGGAAATAATATGATCAGCTTTGATTTGCAAATTATTTCACAGGAAAACAAAGAAACTGCCATGGGGTGAAATTGAAAATGCTATAAAAGAGGGCAATATGCAGGAAGAGGTTTGGAATCAGAATGGTAGGGGTTCTGAAAGACAGAATAAGGCTTAACTGAAGCAATTGAAGGCAGAAGTGAATAAGGGCAGAATTGTACGAACAGTGATTAGCAAATAAGTAGAGAGGTTCCAGGAAAAGTGAATGCTTAGGTGAGGGAACGTAGCAGGGAGAGAATGTCTGAAGGGTTTAAGATAAACTGGAAACTTAGTCGCCCATCAACATTTGAAAGCTTGTAAAAGGGTAGCAAAATATTTGTGTGTTGTATATTTACATATTTGTATTCTAGTTTTATTTTTGTCAGAGGCACATTTTTTACATTTTTAGTAATACATGGGTCAACTTGAGTATAAGACCTAATCACTACCATGAAGTTGCCATATCGTTGGTGTAGAAATTTAGTTGCATATGTCTTTGCTATATAGAGCTATGAATCCCTTGCTTTGTCTTTTTGGAGACCCTACTCATAGTTGTCTTCTGTTATACTTTGTGTTGTGGCAAATAAAATGAATTAATATGATAATATGTGAGTTCACACCTGATCTTGTTTTAGAGGGCCAAGCATATAGTAGAATGTATTGCTAAATATCCCCTCAGTGTTATCTCTTTTTACACTTGTTCACTATCTTCCTTCATAGAGCAGAGCCTGTGGTCACTTCTGACCCCAGTATTGCAGGAGCTCTGTCACAAAGCCCTACACATACAAATTTACTGAGACTTTGTCATTGTTTTATGTATGCATATTTATCATGAGGAACTTTGTTGCATATTAACTTCAGTCAGTTAAATACATGCCTGCTGTGTGAAATAGTAGGACCCCTTACTAAGTTAGCCACTGTCTCCTTTTGCTAGATCAGTAGGCTATACTGCATATGCCAGGTATTTAGTCTCAGGAAATGACAGAAAACTTGTTTTACTTCCACTTCTTTGTTAATTGCTTTGTTCTGGCTGTAATGTGATTGCTGTCCATTATAAATTGACTTATAAATTGACCTGAGTGTAGGAGGTCCACTACACTCAGTTTTGTTGCACTTTCCTACCCCCAATTCCCACCCACCCCCTCTTACTATAATATTATCCTTTCTACATACTCATTTCTCTTGACTCTTTTTCCAAAGCACTCCCAAATCACAGTTCTTCTGCTATACATACACTTCTATTTCTTGTTTTCTGCTTCCTTATTTCTTTTTAATTTTTAACCTCATTCCCAACTATCTTTGCCCCTTCCGTACTGCTTTGCACTGTAACCATTTATAATCATACCCTCCCTAATAGCAGCTGTCTATTCCATCATTGTATCTTTTTATTTTCCCAAATAAACCATCCGTTTTCTTATTTTGACTACATCATTATACTCTAGCCTTTAATACCTTTCTATTCCTTACATTCCAGAAACGATACTAGGACAATCTACTGCTCTTCTTTTATAAACTTGTACTTTTAGCTTCACCTCCTGCAAACATCATCCAATTCCAACTACAGTCCAATCAGTCTACTACATAACATCCCCCTCCCATACCTCAACCATATTACTCTAACTTCTAACCACACCCCCTTTGTCTACAGTACTATCCCACAGTATTTTCACTTATACTGTACCCCCTATAACTGCTTCACTTCCAAAAGCCCTAAATCCCCCTCTACTTCCATTTAAGCTATCTCACTCTACACTAATCATGCTGTTTCTACCTTTTTACCCTAACAACTCCTCAAGCAACACTACTACAAAAGCATACCTTAGCTATTACCTCATCATCACCACTCAATCCCTCCACCACAAGCTTCTCCCAAATAACCCCAACACTGATCTCTATAACAATCTTCTTCTATTCCTACCCTAAAGTCCTCAGTACTAACCACTATATCCTAAAACTAATGTGAGTACCCAAATTATTTGTAACAACTTTAACAACTAAGACATTCTTTCATGGCCTTAAACTTTGCTTGCATTTTCAGTGAGTTCAGCTCTTCCCTTTATCAGGTGCTGGTCTGATAAATAGCTAAAAACAGGAGCAGCTTGTAACATTTTCAGTTATATTTTGCAGCAAGAAGTAATTATTCTTCAGTCTTATTGTCCATGGGTCCACTCCAGAGTTACATATGTCCACTTCTGAAATATTTCTGTGGTTTGAGTTCATTCTATTGTAGAGAGTGGTTTTCTCTATTAGGCTTGATAAAGTTTAAAGGTCCATAACATCCCTGGAAAAGCTAATTAACAAGCGTGAGTACAGAAGGCAAATTCTGCCAAAGTACTTTCACTTACAGTGCATTTTTTTATTATGAGAGGAGCCCCAAGTAACCAATGGGCACTGCATGGCTTTCAAAAAAGAGAACACTGCTTTATTATAGTAGGAATTTGAAGGCTTGCTTACATCTGAAAAAAAATGTGGGATCTTAGCATAAGCATCAGCTCTTAGTCTGGGGGATTCATACACCATCATTCTAAAAAAACAGAAAGCATAGGAAGATGGAGAGAGAGAGAGACAGAAAAAGTTAATTGGGAAAGAGACTGCAGGCAGGTGAGCATGAGGCCATAGTGACCCCACGCAGGCTTGCAGATGTCAGATGTATGGTTCTGCCTTGCATGCTCCCATTCAGTCACCTGGGTATCCTTCCTTAGATCACTGTTGCAGTAATCCAGTACTTGTGGGTTATTCTGTCAAGGGTAGCCTAATGCCCAGTCAGTGTACCAAAGCCAAAAAAAACTCTTGATGCACTATATACATCCGGCATATGACTTCAGCGTACAGACCAATGGGTACACAAGTGGCTGTATGGCTATAAGATCCTCAAGACTATCTTGCTACCAGTCCAAAAGCCGAAGCTTCACTAACATTGGTTTGATTTCCATGTCACTGTGCTGCTACCACTGCCAAGGCTTAGTCAGATAACTGCCCCAGTGGGGAACCTTTTTTTGAAAAATGATTTAGTCATGTCAGCTAAGAGAGAGAATGGAGTGCAAATGTGGAAGGCAAATCACCAACAATGGCCTCCACTGTCAGTATTTGTTTAGCTTATAGGCTGAGCATGATTGCTGCAAATGTAAGATTTGTCAATTATTCATCCCTAAAATTTTTAAAACCATTTAAGCTTCAGTAAATATGTGTTTGGAGACCTAACTTATCAAGCACCTTGTACATAAGATGGTGGAACTCATGGGCTCTTCATGATGGCTGCACATTGAGTAACAGCTTAATTTCATCTTTCCCCATGTGAAAACAGAATCTCAGAAGAGAAAGCTAGTGAACTTGTATTTTGGGTAAATGTCAGTAACTGGCAAGTAAGTGCACTGCCTGGATGCCAGCAAAATAGAAATTCAGAGAACATGAAAGAAAACCATTCACAAAAATTGAAGAAAAAACTGTGACTGGGAAGAATTCTGCAGCTGTTCAGCAAAAAGCAGTACAAGCTCCAGCTTTAGTGCAAGACACAACTTCCAGTAGCCTAGAGGAAAAAAATAAAGCAAATGTACTCACAGCTGATTAAAGTAAAAGAAACACTGATGAAGTATATCAGCTCAGATAACAAAACCTGGAAAAAATGGAAAAAGCTTTAAACATATATTCAGATGAAAAACAAAAAAAATGACCAGGATAACACCGTACTCAGAACCAGGAACTTTAATATCAAACATTAAAATCAGGTTAAGCGCTTTCATCATGAAATGGCATCTTCAGAACCATTGAGTAGTAGGTAAAAAGCAATTAATGAATAAAAAGTCTTATCAAAACACGCACCCAAAAGACAACCAATCACAAGTAGAACTTAGTAAAAGAACTAAGCTAATCAGTATTTTAGAAATTAAAAAAACAGCCAATAAACTTGTTACATATGTGAAACCAGTCAAAATACTAGAAGTGAAAAAACAAGCAATGAGGTAAATACTGTTCATACAGGAAATTAGCTGCACTCGTATCAAACAAAAAATATAACAGTATAATGTATATCATATTCTATAGATATATTCAGATGAGGTGATAAAACTGCAAAAATCAGAGACTGAAATGAAGAAAAGACTGGCTGAATATGAGACTGTTCAAGAAGATAAATTAAAAAAAAAAACAATGAATTAGACAACACATAGGTAAAACCAGAGATTTTTCTTGTACCAGAAAAGCTGGAAGGAACAGGTTGTATTAATTTTATGAAAGCATAAGTAAGCATACTAGACAGGTATTCCACAGCAGGAGTTGTTAATTGAAAGGGCACATCATGTGTATGCTCCAAACTTGGCCATGAGAAAGCAACCAAGGTCTTTAATAATAAAGGTGCAATTCTGCCAGCAGAAGGAGTTGATTCTAATAAAACTGTGGCAGAAGGACAGAGTACTAAAAGTGGAAGACAGAATGTTTGTGGAAAATGATTAATCACTGTACACCAGGTAGAAGAGGAATAAATTTATTCCATTAATTAGGGAATGTCGAGAAGCAGGAGTGAGATTCAAACTGCTGTACACAGCTATCTTCAGAATATTCTTTCCTAGAGAGACAAAATAATTTTTTGATACAGAATATGGTAAAGAGGAAATACAAAACTTTGTCCAACAAAAAGTGAGCTGTGAAACAGAAGGAGATTCTGCTTCTTGTTCTTCTGGTAATAAAGACCATAGAGAGACTGTGCAAGTGAAACCTTTTCCAGTGTTTCAGCAGAAAATGCTTGAGAGACAGAAAAAAGCACAAGAGTCGACTAGAAGAGCTGATAGTACATCGGAAATGAGGTAGAGGCTGGATTTAGGGGATGGATATAAACAGGAATAAAACTAGCAATTCTGAAACTGACAAATAAATGTGGGATTACAAAGCATTAATTATATTTGTGAAGTGTGACAGAACAAGAAAACCTAGAAATATTACACTTTTTTGACATTGTTAAACGTGTAGGGGATTGTAAAGTATATGCACTAATTCATACCATTAATCTTTGGAAGAGCATTTGCTAAAAGAGGGAAAGAGGAGGGAGAATTAACTGCAAGTAGAACAGTAATATTTTTACAGTGCATGATATAATCTGCTTGCTAAAAAGTAAAGTTTTCTCAGTTATTTTTAACTGTAATGGGGATACTAAAGTAAATAGGTGACCCTTTTTTTCCTTTTTTCTATTTTTTCTCTTTATACTTGTTCAGTTTTTAAGAAATGTAGGCACTGCGATGCTAAAGTCTGATCAAAATAGTATGACACAAGAAAAACATTTATTTTGTTTTATTTTATTTATTTATTTATTTATTTATGCATATATGTATGTATGTATTTATTCATTCATTTATTTGTTTGGCATTTGTTTACCTGGAAAGTCCAACTGGGCAAAAAGCCCATTTTCAAGCAGAGGCCCGAGTAGAAAAACTCCATTAGAAACCAACAGTCACACATTATTTACAAAGCATAGTGATAGAAAATTCTAAGGAGAGTCGTAATATACATAAAAGTAAAATACATTGGTTGTCAAGCATTATCATACAGTGGAAAGTTCCAGGAAGGGCATAGTATGCATAACAGTAAAACACATTTGTCAACAAACATTTGCATACTGTGGAATATACGGATTTGTTAAGAGTCTTGTATGGTAGGTTACCATGGTCTAGTTTAGAGATGGTATCTCTGATATATGTAATAACACTTCTTAAGGAACTGCTGAAGGGTTGAGTTTTGTTGAAGATTCAAATACATGAAGCATGAAGAAGAAGAAATTATTAGGGAGAGAGTGAGAGTAGTAAGTTGATCAAGTATTAGGCAGTGAGATGTATAGGGTAAGGCTTGGGAATAAGGTACTGAGGGCAAGTGTTAGGAGAATGTTTGATATGAGAGTAGTGTGGATAGGATGTATACAGAGGGGTGTACCTATTGAGGTAGGGGAGGAAGTAATGAGCATTTAGTGAGGTATGGTAGTTTAGAGTAGGACACTGGAAGTGTTTTGTATGTTTTTTCTCATTCTTATATAGGGGAATGACTGTATTAAGGCCCTTGGTTTTATCTAGTAACAAGTTTTAAGAGAAAGCAAATAAAAAAGAACATTAATTATAATAAAGCGTTCTTCTAGCAAATAAATACTTGTAGAAGCAACTCTGGATCTGATTCTCATGTCTCCATGGAGACAGTCTTGTAAAGGGCAATATAAACAGAATACTTGTGTCTTTTAATGGCGTTCTTTCAATGGCTAGGAGATGATGTTTTTCTGAAAGCATTCAAGTGTTTTGTCATTCTGGTAGAACAATAAAGATAAGACAAAACCAGACAGTACTTAGTAGAAGTGCAAGTTTTACCATGTGTCTTAGCACGGATACCCTTCCTTTTAGGTTATCCCAAGTCTATGTGTGTGTGTGGCTATCAGTTTAGGATAATTGCTCCTATTAGGAGGGTAAAACTTCCAGTATTTGAAGATTTATATAGTTTTGTGTGTTAGTATTAAGTTAATAGGTTTTAGGGATGTTGTGTAGCTGTACTTTTTTTTTGAGAGCTTTCAGTAAAACAAAAAGTTTTGTAAGATGTGATGTAGGCTCAAATTAATATGACAAAAAATGTATAAACAATCAACCTGACAAACATTAATGTGTGTGTGTGCATGTAACAAAATAGCTGGAACTAAATACTTAAAAAAGCTGTTACAAGTAAAAGGAATAATAACTTTTTAATATAGGGATGCTTTCTGTATTATTTTTAAATGTTAATGGTCTTATAGGCATATACAAACAAGAATTAGTAGTGAACTATATTAAAAATGTACAGTGCAAATAGCTGTGCTACAGGAGACGCATTTGGAAAGAAGTGAACATGTGAATTTAATAAAGAAAGGTTTTCAGGATGGTTATTCAGCAGAATACATGGGACAAAGGAAATGAGGAATACTTACATTAATTGCAAAAGGAGATCCAGTAGTGATAGAAAAGGGTAAAAAAGATAATAATGGTAGACTTGTAGTACTAAGGGGCTACTGGCAAGGGAGAGGGATTATACTGGCATGTATTTATATTCCACCTAAAACTGCTGTAATGGAGTTTAAGAATATTCTGGGAGAAATAATCAGTTTTCAGCAGGAAATATTGCTTTTAGGTAGAGACTGGAATTAGATTTGCAGCAGTGAAGATGTGTCCAGGGGGCTCAGAAAGGAAAATATAATAGAGGAGGATATATTTTTGAAGAAATTTATGGAAACATTTGGCATGGAAGATGTGAATTTAGTAGTAGGAGTTTACAGTGAATTTACATATTATTCCCCAAGATGCAAAAACTGGGCTAGGCTTGACAGAACTTACATTTCACAGGAACATGTGCATTTAATTGAAAGTTTTGATATGTATCTAATAACTATATCAGATCGCACAACAATAACAACTAAAATAAAAATGCAGGGTAATAAAATAAAAATGAGATACTGGTGCTTTCCCACCTAGCTGTTGAAAAGAGAATAATTTAAGGAATGGGTAGTAGAAATTATTTGGAAGTTATTAGAGAAGGTAGAAATTTCTTCTGAAAAATATAGCTAGGGACTGGGATAAAATTAAAGTGGAGTTTAAAAATAAGGTGGAAATAAAAGAAAGAGAAATATGTTTAATAAGTAACAAGAATTGTATAGAGGGACTGACACATTTTAAAGTATTATAGAATAAGGGGAATTTCACAACACAAGAGGAAGAGCAATTGCAGAATGCTAAGCAGAAAATTAAGGATTATCTCAATAATATCCATGAGTTTAGAAAGATTGCTGTTAAGCAACTGTTTTTTGATAATTAATGCCAAGAACACAAAAATGTTTAGCGCAACGACTCGGGCAACAAAAAGTAGACAGGGTTGTCACAAACCTTAGGGAGCCTGTAACAAGGAAGATAACAAGAGATCCAGTAGAGGTACTAGAAATATTTTGGAAATTTTATTAAAGTCTGTATAAAGCAGAGAAATGTGGAGATCAAGAAAAGGCACAAATGGAAAGGCTTATGGAAGAATTAAATATGCCAAGTTTAGAGGCAGATGAGGCTCAGTTACTAACAGTTAGGATAGGAGGAGATGAGAAAAATGGTGATGTATAGATAGTATTCCTGTGGAAGTTTGGAAGCTAGGAGGAGATGAGATAAAAATGATGTATAACCAATCCACAGGAAAGTCCTCAGGTGGTTTGGTTCCTCTCTGATAATTTCTATTTAAGCAGAGGAACCAAGCAGGGGTGTCCTCTTTCTACTTATTTTCTTTGCCAGTGGTTCTAAATATAGTAAAAGTAACAAAGAGACTCAAAAATCCAATGATATAATTGATATGGTAGTCCAGAAAAGCTGGCTATATTTGCAGATGATATTATTTTATACCTGATAAAACCAGAAAAGGACATTTAAATGTTGTGGAACATTGTGAGACAGTTTCATATCTTCTTGGGATACAAATTAATGAAGCTAAAACCAAGGCAATAGCTGTAAATTATATACCCACATATGTCTTGGTTCAGCAATTTTAATATTTATGGGGACATGATAAAATGAAGTACTCTGGACTATAGATTAAAAAGGATTCTGGTGTGACAGATGAGGGTATGTGGGAAGAGACTAAACAAAAGGCAATACAAAAATGGAGAAATTGGAAACGGTTATATTGATAGCAAGATACAAGCAGTTAAAATGTTTTTAGTCCCTTTCGTTTTATACACAGGTCATGCATTTTTTTATCAACTAGAGGAGAAGTTGTCGATAGCAGTTAATAAAGAGCTGAATGATTTTATGTGGGAGGGGAAGCAAGAGTCAAGTGAGATAACAAGGAAGTGTGAACAAGGAAGTTTGGGATTACCTGATTTGAATGGGGTATTTCAGAGCTACACAGTTAAGGCTCCTGTACATAGCACAAGCAGAAACCTGTAATTCAGAGTGAAAAGGGATGATGATTAAACAGGGAAGGTGCTCAAGAAACAGAGAGAGACTGGGTTTTTGGATGCAGATCCTTAAGGAGAACAATAACCATATAGAATAGCATATTCATAAAGTAGAAGAAAGTATTCTAAGAACTAAGGTAACATGGGAATGAAGAAAGGAGAGTCTGCTAATAAGAATGACTACAATTGGAATACAGACAATAGGCAATGGATGCTAGAATTTATTGGCAAAAATTGGTAAAAGAACCAAGATATTGGGAGCAAATAATTGTGGAGAGGGAAAGGGAATAGAACAAGAAGAAGCCAAGAATTTATTTGGAGTGTAGGCTAGAGATTGCCTTCCCTATCAAGGATTGATATCATTGTATAGGCAAAGAGAAAGAAATGGGAGGATCCTCAGTGAAAGATCAGCACTGTTAAGCGTTTTAGTAGAATCTAGAACAGAAGCTGCTGTTAAAAAGGAATAATTAGTAGAGCATACAAAATATTGCATGATAACTATAACAGTCAATCAGAGGAGATTAGAAAGGATTGGGAAGAGAGATAGGATAAGTAATTCACAAAGAACCAATGGGGGTTATCTGTATGTCTCCCAAATATGCAACAAAGTCTAGAAGATTTTGGATCTTTGCTTGGAAGTGTTTACATAGGTATTTTTATACCCCAGGTACACTCCAAAGAATTTTTCCTCAGGTAGATAGCAAATGCTGGAGATGTGATGAGGAAGAAAGTGGTAATTGGGAACGGGTCTACTTCAAATTAACGAAAACCCATATACCTGAAAACAGCATGATCAAGACGAAAACACTTATTCATCAGTTAACCAACTCCAGACAGCACCAAGAATTTACAGAGGAAAAGAAAGCGGTCAGCCAGCAGTCACAAGAACCCACCCACCCCATTGTGAGGGGCTGTGCCCCCACACCCCACTAATTGTATATACTGTACCAGCACTAAGATTGCACTACAATGGAGAAAAAGATAATCTGCTGACCACTGCCTTTCCCTCGGTAACTTCTCGGTGTTGTGTGGTGTCAGTTAACTGACAATTCAGTGTTTTGTGTCTGTCATGTCTTTTTCGGGTATGTGAGTTTTCATTAATTTGAAGTAGGCCCAACTGGGAACATATTTTCTGAGAGTATAATGAACTGACAGACTTTAAAGGTTTCCTGCAGACTGTTTTGTCAGAGATGCTGGGTGAACAAATTGCTGTAACTAAGGAAATTATTTTTTTGAGCTGTGATACAGAATCTGAATTGCCTAGATATAGTAAGGCCTTGCTGATTCTAATTATGGTGGCTGCCTAAAAAGCAATTACTAGAAAATGGAAATCAAAGTCTAAACCAACTTTACTCGAAGTAGTGAATATAGTAAAAGAGATAAAACAACCGGAATTAGGATCTTTAGAAAAGGGTAGAAGCAAATTGCATAAAAAATATGGGAATTGTGTGACCAGTACATGCAGAAGAGGCACAACGTTTAAAAGAAGGCATGACTTGAATGAGCTATGTAGTGTTTTACTGGCAATGACTGGCTAGATTGTAAGTGGTGCATAATGTTTGCAACTAAAATTATATCAGTATGGTTTCAGATGTATAATATTTGTGACTAAAATTATGTCAGTATTGTTTGTTTTCATTTATATAAATGTATGATTGCATATGTTATACATGATAAAGTTTTTTGTTTAAAAAAAAGATAAGATGGTGGAACTTATGGCCTGCGACATCCCACTAGCACATAAGAAGTACAGTACAAAACGTTAAGAACCTGAAGCTTTGGCTGCCAAGTCTAACTCAGACATCCTAACCAAGATGAAGCATGAATCTGTGGTACATCCCAGTCCTTCTGAGACAACCACTACCTCGACAGCACTGCAATCCAACGAGACTGAATCTTCCATTGCTATGAAAGAGAAGGGGGAACCCAGAGTGATTACTTCCAAGACACCAGAGGGTATACCTCAGATAATAATTAAAGAAGTAGTCCCTGGCTCCACTAGGACTGGTAGGATTTCTCAGAGCTTATAGAAAGCCATCTTAACCCTGAAGCTTCCTTCCTTCCCCTGCCCCCTCCCCCCATGAAAAGGCAGCCTGAATCCTCTTCAGAAGAGGAGGATGATGAAACAGATTTAGATGAAGGCTCACTGGCTTATTCCTCCTAAGTACTTTCTCTGGGACAGCTGGCTTCAGATGATGAGGATGTTTTGTCATCAGATCCCCACATGAAAAAATTTCCTTGAATGAAACTGTCACCAGGATGTTGCAACATTTAGAGTGGGACACTAAATAGGTCACAGACGTACAAAAAGGATGCCATGAATTACTGGAAAGTAAGGGGCCCCTAAATCTTCAACTGTTCCTCTTGTCTTAGAAGCCTTCTTGGATAGTTTTGCCTCATATCTGCTCTAACCCAGACTCACAACCACCAGCACCGAAGAAACCATATCAGTTTTATAAGATCCCAGAGGAGATGAAATTTCCTTTACAGAAATCCTGTAGCACACTCCCTCATCTTTTTTCTCTCAATGTGGTTAAGCCCACCATACTCCTCACTGCATCCAATGTGCTGCCATCTGGTAGAGACAATAAGACTATGGATAGGTATGGCCAAAAAGTCTATACTTGTGCTACCCTGGCATTTAGAGCCCTAAACTACCAAACATAGATTACAAAATATCTATTATGCATTCTGAGAAACCTGAATAAGATTCTTACCAATTCTGGAGGATTCTAAACCCAAATTTCAGGCGCGGTCTATACTCACCAATGACACCCAAGTGGCCAAACACTCCATTAAATGCATCTTTGACACTCCAGTGGCTTCCTCAGGGGTTGCTGCCACCAGTTCAGGTATATGCAGTTTGGCATGGATTCAACTTCATTCCCTTCCCTGAAGATGTCAAGACCAAGCTAGTGGATTCCCTCCTTCATAGTGACCTTTTGTTTGGCTATTCTGCTGCGGTACTCTTCCTAATTAACTATATGGGCAAGATTCTGAAGCATACGGAGGACGTGACTTTAGAAATCACAGATGAGGCTTTAAAAGAAAGGGTATGTGGATTGAATCAAACTGCTTTTAAAGTGGAAAAGCATGGCATTAAGTGCAAATATAATACAGTAGATGCTTGTAAAAAGGCAGCAACAGCTGGCATGCTTAGCTAAGGCTTCATCCTTCACTAGATTGTAAATGGGCTGCTTCTGGGTTGACCCCCTGGTGGTGTTGCATTTTGGCTGTCTTTCACAGATAATTTAAGAAAAAAATGGGAAGGAATGACAAAACTTTGTAGTCTGTGAAGCTGTTATTCATTCTGAGTACTGCTTGCTTTTGTCTTAACCCCTAACGTATAGGTTAAAAGATATCCTGACACTGAAGCATTTCTCCATTGCCACGTGTGGAAATACATTGGTTTTATTTATTTATTTATTTATTTTTTATTATTGGAGTGAAAATGGTTTTAAAATAAGAAGAAATTGTCTTTTGCAGCATGCACTTAATTGTTTAGTAGTGTAACTCCACTAGCCAGTGCAGCTTCCCAAAACATTCAGTTGGATTTTTTTTAAATGTCTTTATTAACATCAAACACTACGTAGTGATGTAAGTATGCATCTAGTTATAAAAGAGTAATCCAACCATTACAACAATTTTTTTTCTTTGTACACAATATACAGAAATGACTTTTGTCTTGGCAGTTCAATTTAACATTACATAAA
The DNA here is from genome assembly GCF_019279795.1 of Protopterus annectens. Classification (NCBI taxonomy): domain Eukaryota; kingdom Metazoa; phylum Chordata; order Ceratodontiformes; family Protopteridae; genus Protopterus; species Protopterus annectens. The sequence continues at coordinate 776,042,509 of NC_056729.1, forward strand.
TTGCCCAAGTCTTACCCTCACTGAAATAACACTCCTCAACATTATTTATTTATTTTTATTTTACATTTGTTAACCGGGCTAGTCTAACTTCATTTTTTTTTTACATTTGTTAACCGGCTAGCTAGTCTAATATATATTATTTTTCAGCAGAAAAATATTATAAAAAATCAAACTTATTGTATTAGCATAACTTATTTAGCATAATCAAACATCATAAGAAAGAGAAAAGGGCATTTAAAGACAACTATGTAAGTAGATTAGATATTTATATGAACCCTCAGTAAACTGAGTAATATAATCAGGAAGGAGAAGGATAGAGGATTATTGGATTTGTCATGTTTTGTAATTCAAGCCAGTGAAGTTGTTGTAGGTTCAGGCAGTGGTGAGTTCTCTGAATTGATTACCAGTAACAAATCTTGCTATACATTATTATTATTTGATTAGATTATTCTGCATGTATTGTTCCCACAGATTTCATTTGCTTCTGTGTGGTTTTCACATTTCCTTTTCTAAAGATACTATCTCCAGTTCTTTTATTTCTGTGACAATATTCAGCAGTTCTGGTAATTTGGTATTGCTTTTGATTTCCATTTCCCAGTAATTGCTTTTTTGGCAGCCTACAGCAATAAACTTTTTAGAGGCTTACTTTGCCTAGGCAATTCAGTTTCTATATTCCTGTTTAAAAGAAATGTTCCCTTAGTGAAAATAATTTGCCCACCACCACCTCCACATTTCTGACAGAGTACACTGTAGGGAATTTCTAAAATTTATCAACTTGTTATAGTCACAAAAAATATGTTCCCAATTACCTCTCTCTTTCCAATTACACTTCCAGTAATTGCTGTCTACCTGTGAAAACATTCTCTGAACTCTACTTGAGCTATAAAAGTACCTATGCAAACACTTCCATACAAAAATCATAAACCTTCTAGATTGTTTTGCATTCACGGGAGCCACAAAAATATCATCCCTTTGTTTCTTTGCATATTGCTTTTCCATTCTCATTTCTGACTCGTTTCTAAATTCTTCTGATTGATTCTTATGTTTATCATGCTTTATTTTATACACTTTTCTAATCTCTGTTTTTTTACTGCAGCTTCTGTTCTGTATTCCACTATAAGCTCAACCAAAGTTGTTTTTTTAGCACTCCCCTGTACCTTTTTCAATACCTATACTCTATTACCAGTCCCTTGGTAGGGAGGGCAGTCTCTAATCTGTAGTCTGAACTTCTGTTTCGCTTTATCACACTCTATGATGTTTCCATCCCTAGTTATTTGTTCCCAAAACCTTGCTTCCTTTGCTGCTTTTTGCCAGAAGATTCCAGCTCCCTCTTCCCTATTTTCTGCACCCCTACTTAGTTATCCCTATTGGTAAAATATGTTTCCTCCATTCCTTTGTCATAGTTCTCAAAATACTTTCTACTACTTTGTAAATATAATATTTTGTATGGTTATTGCTGTTCTCCTTAAGTGTATGCATCCAGAATCCTACTCTCTCCTTATTTTGTGACCCCCCCCCCATTTCAGCATAATTTATTTCCACTTTCATTTGTAGTCTTCTGCTTGTGCTGTATATGAACCTTAACTGTGTAGCTTTGAAGTATCCCTTCAAATCTGGTAATCCTAAACCACTTTGTTATGTAGGGAGAAACAACTTAGCCCATTTAACTCTTGCCTCTTTCCCTCCAAAATAAATTCCTTCCTCGTGATCCACATCTTCTCCTCTGGTTGATGAAATATGTCTGCTCTGCTCCTGGGATAACCATGCTTGTATATATCAGTCAAGTTGATATGTATCTGACTCTGTTCCAGAAGTTCTAATAGACATTGTTCAAGACACTTTCTTAGAATTGATGTCAAACTGACCTGTCTTTAATTATTTTCTTCAGTTAATTTTCCCTTTAATTAGAGTTATATTTGACCTTTTTCCACATTCTGGAAACATTTCCTGTAAGTAAGAAGTTATTAAAAGTAGAAGGTAGTAATAAGCTGAACTTCATTGTTAAGTTTGTCAGTAAAATTGGTAGTACTTTGCCTGATCCCATTGATGTATTTTTATTTGCTCATTTTAAAGCTCTGATAATGTTATCTTGTGTTATATTTGGGCATATCCACTAACTACTGTTGGATGACCATCATCTATTTTTTTTTCAGTGTACTTGTAGTACAAGTGTTGGAGAAATATCTGTTAAACTCATTAGCTATCCACCTGGATTACAAAATGACTAGACCCTACTACCCCTGCTAATTATATATACTAACTCTGAGATCACACAGTCCCTGGGGAAGATGCATATTCTCCAACTCTGGGGATTGTTGATGTAACACACCTTATTTTCCTGACCAAAGTATCTTGACAAAATAGATGTGGACATTTAAGAGTTTTGCTGTGTTTTAAGCACTCCCATATATGTTGTGTGTATATCTTCCATATGTATTGTGTATGTGTATGTATGTATGTGTGTGTGTGTGTATATATATATATATATATATATATATATATATATATATATATATATATATATATATATATATTTATATATACATATACACACTCACACAGACACATATAAATGCATATATGTCTATATATCTATCTGTATAAAGTAGAAATATATGTAAAGAGTGGCCACTGTGGTGCAGCAGTTAGCGTTGTAGCCTCACAGCAGGAGGTTCTCCCATTCGATCCTTGGCTGGGGTGCTTTCTGTGTGGAGTCTGCATGTCCTCCCTGTGGTCGCGTGAGTTTCCTCTGGGTTCTCCAGTTTCCTCCCACACTCTAAAGACATTCATCAGATGGATTGGACACACTAAATTGGCCCTAGGAGCGAGTGTGTGTGCGAGTGAGTGGTACAGATGAACTACAGTGACAGGGCTACCCACCTGGTGGTGTAAACCTCGGCTCGAGATGGTTGTCACTGTTGAAGTGACACGCCAAACCCATGTGCAAAAATGGGAAAAGGAGTTGAGGATGGAGGGATGGCTGGATATCTATGTCTGTGTGTGTGTGTGTGTGTGTGTGTGTGTGTGTGTGTATATATATATATATATATAGAGGGGGACACTTTCTCATTTGTAAGGCACCATTGCTACAGTGCCATGTTTTCATGTGGCTAAAGCTGTTGGGACAAATTTAGAGTTGTGCTTTACTGGAATATGTTAAGTTGTAATTGCAATCTTAGGTGTGTGTGTGCATGCATCTTTCTGTCTGTCTGTGTGTGTTGTAGAGGAACACACTCTTATTACCTGAAACCTTTATAATGTAATGTCAGTGTTGGGTAAAGTGGTATAATCTGTCAGACTCAGGCATCAGTTACTTAAGTGTATATGCTTTTACTGCCACAGCCTAGCATTTTGCATTATACTCTGTTTTTGTTATGGGTGCTGTGCTGAATGTCTGCTAAACATGCTGAGTACAGTAATGGCATAAAACACCTATTTACTGAGTTGTCATTATATCAGAAGTAATTTTTTTTTTCTCTTGAGTACAGTTTTGTTGCTGAAAGTGTAACCTTCATTCTCCCCAACTGAAATCTGTGCAGTAAACTGCATTACAGGACATTCAAGTTGTAGATGAGTCTTTGCATCTAGAACCACTGTAGCTGATAGCCATGATACATTATTTTGAAAATAAAAAAATTTTCACACTGTTACAGGGAAATGGTCTAAACCAACTGGATTTGTTTTCGTGGGGGGGGGGCATTCATACATTCATATATATATATATATACATGTATGTATGTGTATAAGATATTACTATACTCAGGAATTGTCGATACCACACACCTGTTAGTCATCTGTCTGCATCGACTAAATGGTGTCGACCAGATAGTTGTCAGCGTTGTGTATGTTCAATTGGGTGTCCAACACCTATATATATATATATATATATATATATATATATATAGAGAGAGAGAGAGAGAGAGACACATATGTGTGTGTATTTGTATAAATATATATATATATATATATATATATATATATATATATATATATATATATATATATATACATATATATATATGTATGTGTGTTTATATACACATACACACACACACATATGTGTATTTATATGTAGAGTGAGAGAGAGAGAGGATTTTTTTTTCAAGTTGACAGACTCTATATGCACCTGAATCCATTTGTGTTCTAATGAAAGGTACTCCAAGAATAGTAATCTTTTCTGGAAAAAATAGTTTTCTGTGCTATTACCTCCCTACAGCAAAATATGCATATATATATATATATATATATATATATATATATATATATATATATATATATATATATGCTGTGACATGCAGAGCAGAGATTCTATTGTCTGCTTTCTGTAAAAGCTCTTAGGCTGTGCAAAATGGAATGAATGTGGGATCTTCAAGTGCTCTGAAAAACAGTTATAAATTGACAGGGTACAACTTTTACAAAATAGTCTGCTAAAAAAAATGTTTACTTTTAGCTCTCTTCAGAGTAAAATAAGCAAAAGCCATTAAATATGTAAATGTGTAATGTTGGAGTGATTTAAGATCTGCAAGGATCTGTACCCTGCATACCTAAGAGGAGTATATGTTTTTGTATAAAAGACGTATTTTTATTCTTTGTGTAAGTTGAGGCATGGAAATTTACATTTAAAAATTGTTTCGTTTTTTTTTTCAATTAAATTTCAAGACATGTTTTGGCATGATAAATTATTCTGAAAAAAAAAACCTTTACACTGTTACTGAGAAAGGGTACTGTATTGTTAGATCCCTTCAGTAGTCTTTTATGGGTCTATATCAGATCATCGAACTGTGATAAGTCCGAATACCAAAACATCGAACTGCAAACTCCGAAATGTAAAAACTCTGAAAACCCAAAACTACGAAAAACGGAACTCTGAAAAGCAACGGTTGGCCAGCTTCACACCCGTAGGATAACGTAACAAAACAGTAAACACTTAACACTATTACTTAATGTGGTTGGCTTCGCCTCCCACACCCCCCCTACTTAAGTATAGCAACTCCGAGATCGCACCACAGTGATATACATGCTTGGGATAACTATAACCATTCGGAGTTTTGAACTTCGGAGTTTTAAGTTTTCGGCGTTATTCCATTTCGGAGTTTGCAGTTCATTGTTTTGGTGTTCGAACTTTTCACAGTTCGACATTATGATATAAACCCGTCTTTTATAGCCAATACCAAAAGGTTCTATCTGATTTAAGTTTGCAGATGAATACAAACTAGAGCAGACCTTGAATCCCCAAATGACTTGGCCATCTTGCAGCAAGTTTGTCCCTAAAAAAATAACTAGTACTAAGATCATAGACTGAATCTAAATGGCAAAAATGCATTATTGTATCCTTTGAGAAGTCATCTACCCCATGAAACTACCTAATTGAAAGTACACGGCTAAGAGTTGACCCAGTTGTTCAGGATTTGAGAACTTATGTGAACAGTGAACTAACGTTTGACCAGCATGTGTCCATTGTAAGAAAGTCTTTCTATATTGCACAGCTTATAAACAAAGGGATTGTTTTAGATCTGGGGATGTCATGGCCCCCCTTTACTCAGCCTGTATTAGGCCAATCATTGAGTAAAATGCCCCCTTTGGCATGTATCTATCCAGACACATGCAACTGGAGCACCCACTGAGATACCTTTCTAAAAGGATACAAGACATAAGCAACATGTCCTACATGGAATGACCCAAAGCCCTGTCACTGTACTCGGTAACCTACAGACTGCTAAGAGATGACCTGCATCTTTCATACAGGGCATTCTTTGACCCAATACTGATGGATTTACTGCACATCAGCAAGTCAGATGGCATCAGAAATACTCTGTCTAGAGATGCAAACCTCTTCTTCTGCAACGTCAACAGAATGGTTTGGAGGGACAGTTATAGATTTATCTCAGAGGATACCACTGCTGTGGAACAGACTCCCATCCACATAAAATGAAGTAATTTCCTGTTTATATTCAAATGACTGCCCCCCCCTGTACTACTGATAAACAGAAGGACCTTGTAAATCCATGCATGGGTCCTCTCAAATTGTCTATGATATGATGCTAGTTATTCTTAAGGGTGAAACATAATTATTGCCCATTGTATGGGGTAGACCATTCTCTAATCAAATGGGATAGGTTAATATGAGCACAAAAAGGATACTGACTTGGCTTGAAGTGTTTCACAAGAGCAGCTCGCCTAGTACTTATGAACATGTATAGCGACAGGGCTTTCAGGTGGTCCATTTAGGGTATATTGTTTGAGTTGTCCCTGCAGGTGTTCCCTTGTTGCATGTACCTAAATCCATTATACAATGATTAGCCTAATGAGGGCTAAGTAGAGTGGAACAAAAATGCCTCTGGTTCTAGAAGCAATTCTCTTGTTTATGAGCTGTGTAGTGTAGAAGGACTTATTTACCACAGTGGACACATGCAGGTCAAAAGTTAGGTCACTGTCCTCATAAGTTCCCAAGACTTGAACTACTAGATCAACTGTTAGGGGTGTGTTGTCAGTGTGGTAGTTTCTCAAGGAATCAACTTTCCAAAGTTTGAGATTAATTTATTGATCAGTAGGTTAGCTGTATCTTCAGCTTCGGTGTAGATATCATAGTTTACATTTAACTTGGTGCATTGTTGTTTTGTGCTTCTGAGATTACAAATATAACTATGAGTAAAAAAGGCCTTGTGATTGTCTGTTATTTAGGTGGCTGTTTTCACCCTAAACTTGGCTTTGATGAATTTAATTAAGCACCTGAGTTGCTTGTTTAATTTAATGACTGGAGCTCTATCATTCTGTGCAGTGCTCTTCTTACTTTCAGTCAATAATCTCTTCCTTTTATTGTAAAGCTTGGTGATATTAAAAGTTCCACCAGAGGGGTTTGTTTTTGTGGTATTCCCTTCACTTGTTTCTACTGAGTACAGCAGCATCTATGCAGCTGTTTGCATTGTTTCTACAGAATATAGCCACATCTATGCAGCTGTTTAAATGCTGGTATAATTTAGTGGTTTATGCTCCACATAACATACTCAGTAGAGTTAACTGGGTTTGGAAGGATTATGATTATGTAGTTTGTCTTGGAGAATTTTTTAAAGGTACCAGAAGTAGACATGGTCCCTGGATTCAGTTTAATTTCAGAGGAGATGGCTTTGTGGTCAGATCTAACAAGTGATGAAGAGAAGCAAAGGATGCCGCAACATGCTCCCATATCAGTAAGAACATGGTCAAAGGTATTTTCCCTAATGGGTACTCTGACTAGATGTTCCAGGGCATTTGTGTTGACATAGTCCAAGAATCTCTGTGCTAGTGCACTAGTGGTGGTATAAGTTTCCCAGTCTATAGCTGGATAGCTTAGATCACCCTTGAGATTGGTATTGGTTTTAATATTGCGTCACTCTAGTTCTTGTAGGTAGGCAGGCTTATTAATGAGCAGCAAGGGTTTGCCTTATTTCTTAGGCTGGGATGTACAGATGTCCCAGGCAGGTTTTACTGCAGCTCAGGGTGTGATTTATTTTGCTTGGTACAGATTACTGAAGCTTCAGGTTTAGATTGCTACCATTGTATGGATTAGGAAGGCTTCCTATAGAGACAAAAGGGTTTTGAGAAGCCATCCCCTCATAGTGAGTAAGACGGTGGTAGTGAGCTGTGCACAACTCAGTAAACCCTTTTTTCTTCCCTTTTTGATTAACAGTCTCACAGTTCATGGCTTTCCACTCATCTCAGAGTCTTGAGTAAAATATTCCTGGTGAGATCTGCTAAGAGCAGGTTATAAGAGATATGCTAGATAGGAAACTAATCCAAAAAAGACAATAAATGAAACCAGTTGAGCTCTGTGACTCAAATGACAGATCCAGTGTTGCCTATTTTTGTCCAGTTCAACTGTATATTGTCAGATCCAACCTCAGCACCAACTAGAAGACTTTGTTCTGGAGCTTCGACTCCTCACCTACCAATATTCCTCTGCATTCTACCTCAACACCTCAGATCTTGTGTGCTGTAGAAGATTTCAAACACATATTTGAGGGCTCCATTTTGTGTTGGCTTACCAATCCTTCATATCCTTTTCTACTCCTCCCCATATAGAGTTATAGTGTTTTCTTTAGATAAATATAGTTACTACAATTAAAGTTTTTCTGAATTAATAATAAGTGGATGGTTTAGATAAGTTAGGTTTCTTACTAGGCTGTTTTACATTTATAGTCTCTGTAGATAGTTTAGATCGGTGTTGTGTAATATTGAAATAGTGCTTTCTTCTAAATTCGCCTTACTTTATTGTAGTTGGTGTACAGTGTCCAATGTGTCTTGAGACCCAAGCTTACACAATGGCAAACTTGACTGCATTAATAGCACTTAGAGACCTCTTGTCAGGCTTCTGCTTTTTTCAGCGCTGGGGCTATTCAACAGAGGAAGGAGAAATTGATAGTTAAAGGACTTTTGCCTGCTGAGCCATTTTCCTCCACCTCTCTAGCAGTTAAGGAGAAGGGTAGGGAAACTGGTAAGACAAAAACGAAGGAAAAATCCAAAGATAAGAATACTGATACTGAAAAAATGGAGAAGTCAAGGAAAAGATTACCTGGTCTAACTCCTGCTTCAGAATCGGACCAGAAGATTTCCTCGGCGATTGGCTCCATAAGCCTCTCGGATCCGTTCATCCCATGATCGGCCCTGGTTCTCACTGGAACCACTGAGCCCTAGGCTACTCATTACATCCGAATGATGCCTCCAGGTGCATCTGCAGTTAACTCCTACCAACACCTGTGTGTGTCAAATATTGCTTGTTCATATTTGCATCAATAATTTTAAAACCATGCTGTGTACAAGGTTTTAAAATATTTTATCGTAAAGTTTACACAGTGGCAAACTTGACTGCATTAATATTTGACCTCTGTCTAATGCAGGTAAATAGATGTTAACTATTATTTTTATGATCTTAATTTATGTAGATATAGTTTTCACATTTTTTTAAATATCTCAATAGTCAAGTAACAAAGACAGAGCTCCTTAGTCTCTTATGAAAGCTCTCAGATAGATGAATAAAATGCTGCTGTAACTGGAGTAGTTGCTGAGGTATTGGAAGTTGTTTACAAACTATTCTAAATATAATAGGTAACTGTGTTTACTGAGACTTTTAAAATTCGGTTTAAAACCTATAACCTAAAGAATACAACCACTATAAAAATAGTTTGTGCTGAAGAGTTTGCCATTTATACTTCTTTCATAACCTATGGTTCCAGAAGTATGAACATTTGTTTGAAATGTGAGGACATAATTTGATTCTGTCAAAAGGCTTAGCCTCCGCCCAGTGGAATTTACAGTGCAGACTTCCAGAGCTCCACTGGAGTGAATGAATTAACCAATATTACAAGACAGGAGACCTTGCAGTCTTTCATCTTAGCTTCGTCCTCCCAGTCCTACAGCAGGCCTGTCAGAACAGGATGATAAGATTTTTTTGAACTTGGATTCAGTTTGGAGTTCTCTTGGTGCCATCACCTTTGAACGTACTGAGCACAGTACCCCTCTATTACAAATTTCAGCACCAGTCCAATCTTTGGATCCAGTTTCTTCAGTGCCGATCTGTTCCAGGGTAACTGGGTTGGGAGTTTGGGACCAATAGCATTCTCTACCTCAACCCTGACTAGATCCTTTTCTGTGTTTGCCCCAATGCCTTTGGAGCCAACAAAGTCTTGAGGCTGTGTCTTTGGTGACGGAGAGTGGGTGGAGATATTGACAGAGAGATCCTCCTAGTCTCAGCACTTGATAGCTCAGGATTGAGATTTGCTTTGGAGTCAAGACCTTTCAGTTCTGAAGGGTCTCTTCTAAATTTAAAGCCAAGAAGCTCCTTGGAACCAATAGCATCTTCAGCTTTTGAGGCTTTTCAGAGAGTCTTTTTGACTCAAAGGGATGTTACCTTCACCCTAACTGGCACCACCTAAGTTCCGTGCTGAAACTGTCTCTCTCCATTGTCACTCTGTTAGACAGGGACAGCCATAACCTAGACTCCAGGATGCTTATAAGCTCCCTATCTGATTCCAATCCATCTGATCTTTCCACAGAGCATGTTCACTGTAAACAGACATGTAATTGGGAACACATCAACTCATCTCTGGAATCTATCACTGATGACACAGACTTTGATGAAGGAGAAGGATCCCCCAGATCCCCACCTGAAGATGTCACCTTTGGTGAAATTCTAGAATTTATTAAATGGAAGGGGGAATGTACCACCATTGATCCTTCTCAGAACAGTCTGTGTTCCTGGAGGCTTCCTTTCTGGCCCATCAACTTCTTGAGTGGTACCCCCTTATTGACCCCTGATTGGAACTTATGGCACAACAGGCATTGAAAGGCCCAGATTGGAAGCCATACCTAAAAAAAACTGTTAAAATCTTATCTGCACATTCTGATAGAAAACACTGGATCAAGGGCCATGTGTAGATGCAATGGTGGTAGCTACAGTGACCAAAAAAGAACTCTCAGAAGAGAGCTCCTTGATCCATCCCCCCAACAAAGAATCCAGGGAATTGGATCATTTTGGGAAACATACCTGTGGTTCAGCATCCTTTGCTGTGTGGGTGCTGAACTACCTAATGCATGTCACTCAGTTCCAGAGAGATTAGATGAAGGAGATTTCTTAATCCCTCTAAGAGGTCCTGCCTACTGATATGCAGAAAAAGGTGGAATCTTAGCTATTGACCCTACAAGTATCATCTAATGTGGCCATACGGCTAATTTCCAATTCAGCCAATGGTACAGGCATGCCTAGATTCATCTTTGTGACTTTGTGGAAAGATTCAAGACATCTTTCATTAACATCCCTTTTGATGGGTCCACCTTATTCAGACTGAAGGTGAAAGAGAGTTTTCATTTTTTATCTTGTTCTGAAGCTGAAAACAACTCACCAGCACTTGCTTTGCTTTGTAAGTAAAGTTATTTAGAATTTAGTTTCTCTTAGAGATAGATAGGAATATAGCCAGATTAATTTATGTCAGACTGTCCTACAATGTTTTAAAGTATTTCATGTGATTTCTGAACTCTTTATTATCACTGTGTTGAATCAATGAGTATTGTCTTCTGTTTTTTTATTATTTATTATTAAATATTTTTAAACCTTTTAACTGTGGCTATTTTACGTAGAGATAATTTGAGCTCTTAGGGTACTTGCATATATTTGGTGATACTGTATAAGCCACTCCAATAGCCTTGCTGTTCGTCATACTTACTATTTGGATAATAATAACATTGCACAGTAGAATTGGGCACCCTTTGGTAAAGGCCTTTTATATTAGCTGATAAGAGTAGTTGATGGCAGTGATTACTACCTTATAGCCTGGGCAGAAGGGGACATAGCTAGTGAACCCGTGCCAGCCTTCCTCAGTAGTGTCTGTGTGTTTGTATATAAGTCAATTCTCAAAGTGTGTGTGTGTCTTCTACTAGAGCAGGGACATGAAGCATTGGTTGGACAGAGAGGGAACTGGAGGTTTTGCCTTGACTACTTGGCTGAGATCTGTACCCTATAGCTGTGCCAGTGGGGAATCTTATTGGGGATCTTGAGAGAAAGGGAGAAACCAGCCCCAGACTGATTGTGATCTCTGTGTGCTCTTAAGGGAAATTGTACTTTACTGTGTGTGTACTTGTTATCCTCCCAATGTGGACGCCCCACACTGGTGCTAGTGATGAGAATTGAGGCTCCTTGGTTACTGGGCCAGTGCACGGGCGTCACACTCATAAATATGAGAGAATGCTGCACCACCCCCCACCAGTGTTTTGTCCTCCCTATTAAGGTATGACCATAAAGCTGTCTCCTTCGAAAACAGAGTGTGCTGCACCTACAAGAAACAAGCCCAGAATATGCCCCAGAAACAAACTGCCATGATTTACAACAAAAGGGATAAAATGGCAAGTATTAGGAAGGGTCATTCCCATAAAGATACAAATTCTCTCATCAAAGTAAATCGACAACTAAGAGGGTTGATTATATCAAGCAAAGCCAACTTTGAGGTTAAGAGATCCTCCCAGGTGAAAGATAACCATAAGGCCTTCTACAGCTATGTCAAAACCCTCAAGGTCATCACACAGAAATGTGCTGAACTGTTAGTTAATGGTGCCACATTCACTTAGCCTAGTGATATAGCAAATCTGTTAGCAGACAATTTCATTTCTAACTTTACCCCCCCCCTCACCTCAACCATCCCCCAATGATATCTTCAAACATAACCCCTCCAACTATAACCAGGGAGGATGTACTAGCTGCAGTTAGTAAAGCCAAGAAGACAGTCTCAGTGGGCCCCAATAACATCCCAAGATGCCACCTGAATAGTCTAAAATATGACCTATCAGGACTCTAGTAGTTATTATTTAACCATAGTCTTAAAACAGGTTTTTGTGCCATGTGAATGTAGAACTGTGATGGCCATCCCCTTTCATAAGGGAGGCCCTTCAGTAGACCTTGGAAACTGTGATGATGTGAGATATTGTCGGCTATGCCAGGAGAAGTGAGACAGTGGATGTGTTACATATGCCAGCATAGCTAGCTGGAGATTTGTATAGAATTATATGTCATTTGTGTATCACACTGATTTGTACAGGTGCTTGTGTTGAAACTGTAATTGTAAAGCTGCTTGTGTTAAAAATGTACCAACAGTGGGTCCTGCTGGACAGAAAAGAAATGTACCTATTTGTCAGATTGTATTGTAACTGTTGAAATGAATATATTGTAACTGAGGATACTGGAAGAGAAGAGGTTAATCTTAGTCCAGCTAACTTTGAAAAATAGTCTGAAATTAAATTACCTGGTTTAGGCCATAAATATTGTATCTTACAGTTCTAATTGCAGCCAGAGACAAAATGTCTGTGAAAACCAGGACTAGAAATCTTACTGTATTGTCTTTAAGGGTGAACTAATTGCAACCATGAGAAGGTGGAAGTTTTAAAATGGTTGTATAGCTTCCATATGCTATAATACATCTTAGCAAAGCTCTATGTGCGTGTGTGTGTGTGTGTGTGTGTGTGTGTGTGTGTGTGTGTGTGTGTGTGTGTGTGTGTGTATGGTAACCTATATGTACTAGATTCTGGTTCATTTTCTAGTAAAGGGGTAGTGTGGGAACCAGAGTCAGATGATCAGATGTATGTGATCATAGGAAGTTACTAGGCTATTGACCCTGAGGCCCTTACAAGCCTAGCCAAGAATTTAGCCCATGTTCTGACAAGTCAGCACCTGATGCCCCTGTCCAGCTGGGACATGGGTGGAATCTCAGGAGTGTATTTCCTGTTCCCCATCCAGTTATCCAGGTTGCACTTAGAAAGGTTTAATGAGGTACTATGCTTCACGTGGAGATGGAGTCTATTCCACAGAAGGCGGAGTCTCTGGGAGACATATCTGTCCCGCCAACAAGTCTTGTTAATGTCACAGCCCAGGTTGAGATTGCACATGTGGGTTACTCAAGTGGAGCTTGACTAGCGTATATGCAGCAGTTCCATCAAGGCGGGGTCTGAGATTGCTTTGTATGCCAGACAGAGGTCACCTCTGAGGTGTCTGCATGAGACTGAGCAAAGGGACAGGACTTTCAGCCTGTCTGTGTAGGGTAGATGTGTGAGGCCCTGGATTCTCCTGGTGAGGAACCTCTGTGGTCTCTCCAGCTGCTACATGTCCTTTGTGAGGTACATGATGAAAGGGGCATTGTACTCAGTAATGGGTCTTATAAGGGAAGAATACACGGATGTTTTGATCTCCTTGTCCCTGGATGAGATACTCTTACTAATGAGGTGGGCCATGTAGAAAGCTTTCTGTACATTGGAGGCAATATGGTGGTCAGAAGTCAGTTTGCTGTCAACCTTGGTGCCCAAGTCCCTCACGACTGATTGCATGCTTAGGACCTTGTTATTAATGTGATAATTTGTGGGGACGTCACTGTCCTCAAAGGGGATGATGATGCGTTTTTTGGCATTCAGTTTGAGGCCATGTTTCTGGCACCAGTAATTTGTTTGTGTGAGACCCTCATGGAAGATGTCCACACCACTAGGGGAATTGATGACATTGCCCATCTTGCAGTCATCTGCAAATCTGGTCAGCCATAGCGCACATGGCCTGCATCTCAGAAAAGAAAAGTATATCCCAAACAACAGAGGCCCCAAGACCAATCCCTGGGGTATACCGCTCATTACAGGTCTTCTGCTTGAAGTGTCTTCCCCAATTTTGACTAGGTGGGTTCTATCTGTGAACCAATTTGCTACCCATCTGGTAAAATATGGATTGATGCCTAGTTGAGAGAGTTTATCTATTATACCCAAGTGGGGAATAGTATTGAAGGCTTTTGTCAGGTCAAGATAGGCGTTTTACACAGTCTTCCCCTCATCCATGGCTCTGGTGACTGTCTCAAAGAAGCTGACCAAATTTAACAGACATGACCTCCCCTTGGCTAAGCCAAATTGTGTGGGATTGAGTGTTTGGAGGTTGTCAATGTATTTGTTAATAAGGTTCATGAGGATCTGTTCCATGGCCTTGCAGATCAGGCTAGTTAGGCTGATGGGTCTATGATTTTTGAATCGGTGGATGCTCAACCTTTGTGCAAAGGGATGACAGTGGCTGTCCTCCACTCTGCTGGGATGAAGCCAGTACTCAGGCTTTGTCATTCTGTAATTCAGCACTGAAATGATGTTTTAATACTAGACTTTATTTTTTATTTTTTATTTTTTTTATTTTTTATTTAATCGTGTACTACCTTGCATTATTCAGTATTGGTTGATATTCTATTACCTACACTGTTGAAAGTTTGGTGTTATGTAGTGACAACTACTTTATATACAAGGTGTTTTTGTAAGATACTAGATTTATATTATTCATGTTACTAATATTATTTATGAAATTACATTTTTTTGTACATATAGGATATTAATTATTTTAGCAATTTGTCTTTTAAGTGACATTTACTTTTATTGGGAATTTGTATGATACATCAGTCTCTTAAGGTTGAATTACAACCTTTAAAAGTTTAATAGACCAGTACAAGGCCCTTTACAGCACGTCTTGAATATCAAATATTATATATTATGTAGCTATTGTAAACGATGTTACACAAGATTTATTTTATTATATATTGAACAATTGATTCATGATGCATATTCTATTTTAGGATTGTATTAAAATGCCTGTATTATTTGACAATAATTTTTATTTTTTTAGAGTACTTGGATTTTTTAGTTTTGGAATTTAGTATTCATATTCACATGAATTCTTCATAGATACAACTGTTTTGTGTATTTTTTACTTGTAAGGCTACAGTGCAACTTTTTATGTTTTGATGTTATTCATTTTTTACTTTTTGCTTTTGTGTTTTACAAAGTTGTTTTTGAGTTTATGAACTTTGATGTTTTGGTAGGAAATTAAGTATTACAAAACATACTATATATATTATTTTTAAACACAAAACTTAATTACTCAATTCTAAGATGAAGACACATACATTACTAGTCATTAAAGAATGGAACAACTTATGATACAATATCTAGATATTTCTAGACAGATTATTTCTTTATTACAAGCGAACAAAGACAAGGGCAAAAATGACAGTATCACCAGTTCCCAAGTTGAACTATTTACCTTACATACACCACCTAGAACCAACAGGGTAGAACTCAAAATGTAGCCCCATTGAGAGGTAATATCAACAGCACGAATCCCAATACCAATACTACCACAACAGGGGTGAAAAAATATTTGGCTCTGCTTACTGCTTCTTACTGCTTGCTCTTGCTGTGGGATTTGCTGGCTGGATTCTGCTAAATTTCAAAGTCTAGTTATATTTGCATTCACAGTCTGTCGCATACAGAAACTTGCAGAATATACACTGATGAGAGAATATACTTTGCAGCATCAACTTTAGAGAGCAGTAACCAATATTTTTTTATAATAAACCAAACTGGACAAACGTTGCAGCTTAAAGTACTGTTCCAACTTTACTTCTCATATAGTACAGATGATATGAGAGGTGTAACATTTACCTCAGGACTTGTGTCCCTGCCATACCTCTAACATAACTAGATTTAATACAGACTTTTAGTTAAACACACACCCTCTTGATTTTGGAAAGATACTGGCTTGATGACGCAAATGCTAACACATCTGTTCTTGTGCAAATGCTGATAAGTAAACTGTCTTCAAGAAGACGCCTTGTGGATTAGAAAAGCACATTTTTAAATTTTCTTAGAAAAACATGTCCTGTTGTCCAGTGAAAGCAGATTACATTCTTGTCACGTCTGTAAGAAGTCAGCTTTCTTGATGTGTGTGTAATACACTCATAAGCAAGTTCCTTATTTTTTTAAGCTACAGTCATTTAGTATGGTTGCTGATCACATATTACTAAACTCTGTTTCTGCATTTAAGCAAGCTTTTTCTTTCAGCATATTTAATATCTAACAATTCCCTCTGTTTTTAAACATACTCAAAACATTTTATACTGATATGTATTTTTATCACATTATATAGAAAACACAAGAAACAAACTTTTAGTCTTCTTTTGATCAAAATGCAATTTTACATAGTTAGTACAATGATATTAAGTATCACTACCAGAACTGAATGTATTTAACAACTTTTTCTTTTGCAGACCATTCTGTGAAAATATTTTATCAGTTATGAGCTGTGTCTGCTTTAGTTTAACTTGATTAATTTATTGTTTTGCAATTACAGAATTTAATTTATGACTTAGAACTGTTTCATTAACTCTTTGCAACTTGTTGAATTAACTATAAGAGACAAGAACCATGTGCTACTGCAAGCATTTATAACATTGTGGTCATGTCTTTGAACTGCCCATTAACATCTTGGTAAAGTGCTGAACTGGGCTTAGATAATAAATATTTGAAAGCAATTATTTTACTGGAGTAAAACCAGTGATATTACAACTTGACAAATTACTTTTAAACTTATTACAATGTATTCTGTACAGTATGTATTTACACAGACTGTTTGCTATTCATGCATTTCAATCTAGCAGCTATCCTGAACCCAATTTTTAAAACATGGTTTTCACACATATTCATTGCTAGACATTAATTTAATTTGTACTGAATTCTTCTGTATTTGTACATACGAAGACTATCATTTGTACTGAAATTTTCTACATTTGTACATACAAAGACTGTAAAGTACATTTAGTCTAATCTTACAAATTTAATAACATTAATATTAAGCAAAATCTTGGAAAATGTTTGTTTCTTTAGAAGTATCTAGTGGAATTGACACCAAATACATATGTCCTGTTATTTTAAATTACATACTCAGCAATTAAAAATATTCATGCTTTTTTATACCAACATTGTCTTGCCAAAAACATATTAAAAATAGTGACCAATCTTGTTCAATTTTTTTACATATCTTTACTCTCTCTTGTATAGCTGTTATCAATTTTAAGCCATATCTTGTTTTTTTTAAAACTATCTCTTGTATAGCTTTACAGTTTAACAGGTTGTAAATACAATTTAATACTAAACAATACAATAATAACCATTATGATAGCTATTAACAACTTGTAAAATATACCAAGAAAACAACACCAAACCGGTGTTTGCCAACACCAAGACCAACCAAAAAACTGGAACTGGAAATGAAATGGAGAATCTTCCGATTTTTATTGTAAGATACAAGTTCACACCAAAGCACAGCACAGCACACAATAAATCCACATGAACGCCTTCGCAGTCAGCGTTTTCGTCACTACTGGACTTCATCAGATAAAAACTGCTGTTCCTAATTCTCTTTTATATGATTTAAAAAAATATTGCACCAATCCATTTTCAGCCTTCAAACAAACTAATTAATTATTAATGATCTTTGTTTAAAAAATACACACATGAATTTAAAAACCACTGTTTTTGGAAGTAGAAAGAAATAGTAATAGTATTAAAGAAAATACATTAGTGAAAAAATCAACGTTTAACCCAATAATACATAACCAGCTAAGGAATTTTGAAAACAATATGGAAAGGGAAATCAGAAGAAAAGAGAGAAACATGAGAGATATGTCAACTTACCACAACCTCCACCCCAGTGAGCATTTTATTTTAGAGGAACTAAAAGCTAATAAAAATGTCAGAGTTATGAAACCTGACAAGGGGGGTGGGGTTGTTGTGATGGACGTAATAGTGTATGAAGGTAAAATGAATGAAATACTGAGAAACGAAGCAAAATATAATGTGGTATCTAGGAATTAAATTAATGTGGCTTACAATAGAATAGATAATATCTTGGAAGATATGTTGAATGAAGAACTTATTAACTATAAAACCTTGAATTATTTGAAAAACACTAAACCAAAAATACCGGTAGTATTTGGTATACCGAAAATCCACAAGAATAGCTTTGACCCACCGCTGAGACCCATTGTCTCAGCAGGAGGGTCAAAAACAAATTCTTTAGCTAAATATGTGGATGTAAAGACAAAACATATTTGGATGTCCAAGGGGACAATTTTGAAAGACTCATGGGATTTATTGACCATTTTGAAACCGGAATTGTATCACGAGGAATTAATTTTCGTGACTGTAGATATAGTTGACTTATTTGGGTCAATACCCTATGTTGATGGTCATATAATGTTTGAGGAAGAAATATTTGATGATAATAGACTTACTCATGAAGAAAAGGTAATGTGCACAGGGTTGATGGACCTAATACTGAAAAACAATTTCTTTTTATTTAATGGTGAATATTTTAGACAGTTGCAGGGAGTAGCCATGGGTGCCGCCTGTGCACCTACCTTTGCTAATTTAGTTTTATCAAATTGGGAAAGAAAATACATTATAGGGTCTGAATATGAGAAATATTGGACACTTTATAAGAAATTCCTAGACGATATAATAATATTTTGGATAGGGGGAATCGAAATCTTAGAAGGTTTTATTAAATATATGGAAGAAACATCTGGTTTTCTAAAATTTACTTATAATTATTCCAAGGCTAGTATTTCATACTTAAATGTGGAGATAACCCTGGAAAATGGAACTTTTCAAACAAGTGTATATAGGAAACCCACCTATGTCAATTCCTTTTTACATTTTGATAGTGCGCATCCTTTATGTTGTAAAAAGAATTTAGTAAAAGGTCAATTTGTAAGAGGGTCGAGAATGACCAGTAAGGATGATAAATATTTAAAGGAATGTGACTTATTACACAAAATGTTTCTTGAAAGAGGGTATCCCAATGATTTCATTCAGAATTTGAGAACTGAAGTTCAAATAGGTAGAGGAGATAGGTTTAAACCCATAATTGGGTCATATAAGGAAGTAAAGGTAATAGAGATTAAAGAAAAAGAAAATTTTCAACAGTCATTAATTCTTGAATACAATATATTAAACAAAGAAGTAAGGACCATTTTTTATAGAGAATGGAAGA
This sequence comes from Protopterus annectens, assembly GCF_019279795.1. Classification (NCBI taxonomy): domain Eukaryota; kingdom Metazoa; phylum Chordata; order Ceratodontiformes; family Protopteridae; genus Protopterus; species Protopterus annectens. The sequence goes on from NC_056729.1 coordinate 776,061,872, forward strand.
GATTTAAGAATTTTACTGACTTAGAAGCTATTTCTTCCCAGATGCCCAAAGTTATATTTAAAAATACTCTCAGTATAAAAGGGTGTTTAGAGAATAACACTGATAATAATAAAAAGAAAAAAGATGTAGGGGGTAGAGTAAAAACTCGTGCCTTCAAATGTGGTAGGTGTATGCAATGTGAAAATATTTTGGGAAAAGAAAAAGTTTTTTTGGAAGGGAGAAAAAGATGGTTAAAAAGCAAGGCATACTACAACTGCGAATCAAAGGGGGTAGTGTATTTGGCTATATGCATGGCATGTCCATCTTTCTATGTTAGGAAGACGGAAAGGTACCTTAAAAGAAGAATATATGAACATATGTACGATGTCAAAAAAGAAAAGGAAACTAATGCCATCTATAGACACTCTAAAATTTGTGTGGGGTCCAAATTTCAATTTTTTGTTTTGGATCAAATAATTGGCAGTAAGAGAGGGGGCCCCCTGGAAGAACTCATAGCATATAGAGAAATGTGGTGGCAGATAAACCTAGAAGCTAATAGAAAACCAGGGTTAAATGACCATATATCTATTCAGGCTCTCTTGAAAATAAGAGCAGAAATATGAGGGGAAACATGTGATAATAAACATAGCCAGGAGATGGCACTGCAGTAATATAGGAATATAGGTTTACAATGACAAAAACTTTCTTTCATCTATTTCTTTTATTTATTTCTTTATTTATATATATATATTTATTAACTAAATTATCTATTTTAATGAAATTAAATCAACATTTTTTATATTTTATAAAATGCAAAGTTTTACATTATGTAAACAACAACAGTGGTTTTTAAATTCATGTGTGTATTTTTTAAACAAAGATCATTAATAATTAATTAGTTTGTTTGAAGGCTGAAAATGGATTGGTGCAATATTTTTTTAAATCATATAAAAGAGAATTAGGAACAGCAGTTTTTATCTGATGAAGTCCAGTATTATTGTGTGCTGTGCTGTGCTTTGGTGTGAACTTGTATCTTACAATAAAAATCGGAAGATTCTCCGTTTCATTTCCAGTTCCAGTTTTTTGGTTTAACTTGTAAAATATCTTATCCTGTCAGGTTTAATCTGTGTTTAATACAATAATAACTAGAATGACAGCTATAAAATATTTTATCCTATTACCAATATTTCTAATGCACTAATACCTGTTTTTTCCTCCCCCTTAAAGAGTATTGTCAAGAAGGAATTAAATATTATTTTTTTTCTTGTAGCTTTATTTCTGACCCTTGTTGTTTATTTTTTCTGTAGCTTTATTTTAGACCCTTGTTGTTTATTTTTTTCTGTAGCTTTATTTCTGACTCTTGTGCAATACTGCTTATACAGTCAGTGTAAAACTGAGAAAGTACCCCTCCCCCTGTAGTACTGCAGCATTGTATATTTGCTTTATAATATATGTCAGCCCAACACTTTGGTTATACATTTGCTTTATTAGGTTAACAAACTATAGACCTTTGATTTGATCATCTTTTCTATTGCCTTTGCTGTCTACTTCTACTAGTAGTAGTTATTTGTACCCTCCTGTCTACTTTAATTGAACTGTATGTATACTGTAACCCATCTGTTGGCTATACTTGATGTAACTAAGGTTTTTTTTTTTTTTTTTTTATCAGTGACATATATGCACAATTGTGATGTTTTATTATAATTACCAAATAGTGTTGCATGTGAACATTTTAACAAGTATATTTTAATAACAATAAGTTTTCAGAAAAACTCAAACCACTTGTCTGGCAGTCTTGTTTCTTATGTTATCTGTTCAACATTTCCTGTAACTATTCATCCAGTCTAGGAAGGTCTGAGCTCACATTTCAATTAACCCTTTTTAGCATTTTTCCTTTAATCATATATATTTTTTAACTTTTGATTTCATTATTTTTATTTATTTATTTAACTGTTCTGACATTCATATTACAAAGACTGTTTGACTAATACCATCCGTGATTTTATTTCTTTTTAAAATTCAGAACTTTAACTGTTTGTTGTGGTGTTACTATGCAATTATAAAAAATAAAAAATAAATAGATATTAACAAACACATTTATATATTTACATTATTTATATTTACTGTTGTCTGCCTGTTATTCTTGTGTGTTGTATAAAAAGAAAATACATGCATGTCAGTCTTGTGACTTTAAATCATTATTCTTATTAACTATTTTTATTTAATTTTTATACATTAGAACTGTTTTGTTTACCTTTTGACTATGCTATGAGAATGGCAGTCATACGCTCTACTTTACTTTAGTACTGATAAATATATTGCTTTAATTGAATGAAAGTTTTAAACATTTGAGAATGATTTGTATTTCACCATCCTACCATGTTAGCTTAACCATTTTCAAAACACAGACATATTATAAAATATATTTCTTTTGTACATATCAGCTGTAGTTTCCTACTCTTTCCCAATGTATGAAGGAAGTCAGTCTCTGTCAGTTCAGCTAATCTATTTTCTTCATCTTGTAACTGTTGTTTAAGGGTCTCCTCATGGTCTGCCTGATATGTCTCAGGAACCTGTTCTGCTGAATCTGAAACTCCTATGCACTTTTGAAAAAATGTTTGTATAACATGTCTAAATTTCCTGAACTCATTGTGTCTCTTTTTTAGAAGTTTACAAAATTTTTAACAAAATGTACTTAGGGTTCTATTAGTATCTGATTTGACTCGCATGTGGTAACAGGACATGACTGTTTAACATCTGAATACAATGAAAACACTTTAGCCTTAGTTAATTCTTTATCATGAACAGATCTGTCTTCACAGTCTATTGTTTTAGCAATATTATGCAATACTTTTTTATGGCATAATACACAAAATGCAGTTTTTGTTGAAGCACACAATAACCATTTGTCATATTTCACTTGGTTTTCTTTGAGATACCAGTCAAATATTGTAAAACATTTGCATAATGCCTTACTATCAACCTGCCCTACTAAGGTTTTACATTTACTAATATGCTGTGTATACCAACATTGCAATTTACTATCCATACTGTCTAATAATATACAAACTGTCAAAGAATATACAAACTATGTAAGAATATACAAACTGTTTAACATCATCCACACTAAATATGTGACACAGAAAAAAGTCTTACCAGTTAGCAAGAAAACAGGTGATCAGGCTATTGTTGCGGATGGCTAGAAAGTTTTCAGAGTCACTTGAGAAGCTGGGAAAGCACAACAGGCAGTGGACTGTTGGGCTAAATTATGGCACTGTGACTGGAACTCCTCTGCAGGGCTTACCATCACGGTTCAGATGCAGGTATTAATTTCAAATGTAGATTTTAGGTTCAAATGCAGAGCTTGCCATTGAAAAATTATATGGCTCTTGACACTCCTGGCTCTTCGCCATTGAAAAAATATTTTGCTTACTGCTTCTTACTTTGCTCTTGCTGTGGGATTTGCTGACTGGATTCTACTAAAATTCAAAGTCTAGTTATATTTGATATACACTGATGAGAGAATATACTTTGCAGCATCAACTTTAGAGAGCAGTAACTCATAACTTTTTATACTAACCAAACTGGACAATGTTGCAGCTAAAGTACTGTTCCACTTCACTTTACTTCTCATATAGTACAGATGATATGAGAGATATAACATTTACCTCAGGACTTGTGTCCCTACCATACCTCTAACATAACTAGATTTAATACAGACTTTTAGTTAAACACACACCCTCTTGGTTTTGGAAAGATACTGGCTTGATGACACAAATGCTAACACATCTGTTCTTGTGCAAATGCTGATAAGTAAACTGATTTTAAACTTTCTTAGAAAAACATGTCATGTTGTCCAGTGATAGCAGATTACATTCTTGTCACGTCTGTAAGAAGTCAGCTTTCTTGATGTGTGTGTAATACACTCATAAGCAAGTTCCTTATTTTTTTAAGCCACAATCATTTAGTATGGTTGCTGATCACATATTACTAAACTCTGTTTCTGCATTTAAGCAAGCTTTTCAGCATATTTAATATCTAACAGGGGACCCTAATAGAGTTACTAGAACTACAATCACATCGTATGACAATGATGACTTTTTAATAGCCCCTGTGATGGGTGAACCCATTGGGAGGGATTCAAAATCTGATTTAGGGATGCTTAATTCCCAGTTGTTTCAAAATAGCAAGAAAGTACAAATCTTTACAAATGGATAATACTTTCAACGCCTATTTCTCCGAGCAGTTCTTAGGGTTTACAAGATTCCTATGGGTATTGAAGCTAACTCGGAGGCCTATGGGAACATGTTGGAATTGTTCAATAGAACGGGTTTAGACCTGATGAGAATAATTAGAGATAACACTAGTAGGTTGGTAAAATTTGAAGAATGATTGGTGGCATAAAGCAAGCACATTATTAATGATTTGTTGTTTGACCCAATACAAAAATAGGTTTGAGAGGATGACAGATTTAGACAAATTTGTAAAACAAGTATGGAAAGGGAGAGGAAACGAAAATTCACAGAGATACAAACTAATATAAAAGAAAAAAGTTTTTCGAAGAGAATATTATATTAAGCGACAGTGGGGTGGACAGTAATACAAGAAGAGACACTATGCAGACACAGGCAGAGGATGTGGGTGAGGTGCACAATGATGTTGATGTGGGTGGTGTTCTTTAAAACCCACCCCCTCCATAATCGACCCACCGGTTGAGGAACAGGGATCCACCACAGAACTGCATGGAAGAAGGAAGAGCGTTAGCAGAACAGAAAACAAGGGAGAGAGGAGGGTTGGGGCACAGGAGCTGGGATGGAAATACTTAAATGGCAGTACAGGGAGAACAGTCATTATTAACAAATGGTAATAAGAACCACACTGCCAGCATCGATGAATTGTTAATTAACACCATTAGCCTCCCGGTGAAGGGTTATTGAATCAGTTGTACTATGATGTACCTGGTAGATCTTCTAGTCTGGATATAATTTCTTGTAACAATGAAGGATTAACCATCATACGTGATAGTTCCTTCAGTATTTACAATTATTCAGATTTGAACATTTCTTAGTCAGTTAAACTTGCTGAAAAAGGATTTTCTTTTGTGCCAAACTTTAAATATGATATAAGCAAGCTTATTATTAATTTGAAATTGTATACTGAGACAACAATTTAAAGTTATATTTTAGGAACAAATATACGAAAATTTGAGGGGAATCAATATGGTTAAGTTTAACCTGTCACAAAACCCCTTGATATTAGCCTTTGAACACTTATGTACTTCCCACTTAAGAAGAATGGTTGAAACAAACTTGGGTATCAACAGGAATTTGACACCTGCTGAAGAGTTTTGCCTAACTGAACTGTCAACAAGTGGATTATACAGGGTAATGAAACCTGACAAGTGACTACTCATGGAAAATGCATAATTCAGGACTCTGACACTTATGCTGCAGGTCTAAATTTGAGGTTCAGAGGGCATACACCAAGATTGATTGGCAAATATACTACTTCCCTGTGTGAGGAATAATAAGTCATAGCATATATTGACACCTTTTGTAAAAGACACTTGACTGTATACCACACATTATCAAGTATATCGTGGCATTGTTTAGACTGCATTAGGACCTGTGGGTGAAATTTCTGACTCTTGTGCAATACTGCTTATACAGTCAGTGTAAAACTGAGAAAGTACTGTAGTACTGCAGCATTGTATTTATAATATATGTCAGCCCAACACTTTGGTTATACATTTGCTTTATTAGGTTAACAAACTATAGACCTTTGATTTGATCATCTTTTCTATTGCTTGCTGTCTACTTCTACTAGTAGTAGTTATTTGTACCCTCCTGTCTAATTGAACTGTATGTATACTGTAACCCATCTGTTGGCTATACTTGATGTAACTAAGGTTTTTTTTATCAGTGACATATATGCACAATTGTGATGTTTTATTATAATTACCAAATAGTGTTGCATGTGAACATTTTAACAAGTATATTTTAATAACAATAAGTTTTCAGAAAAACTCAAACCACTTGTCTGGCAGTCTTGTTTCTTATGTTATCTGTTCAACATTTCCTGTAACTATTCATCCAGTCTAGGAAGGTCTGAGCTCACATTTCAATTAACCCTTTTTAGCATTTTTCCTTTAATCATATATATTTTTTAACTTTTGATTTCATTATTTTTATTTATTTATTTAACTGTTCTGACATTCATATTACAAAGACTGTTTGACTAATACCATCCGTGATTTTATTTCTTTTTAAAATTCAGAACTTTAACTGTTTGTTGTGGTGTTACTATGCAATTATAAAAAAAATGTAAAAAAATAAATAGATATTAGCTTAACAAACACATTTATATATTTACATTATTTATATTTACTGTTGTCTGCCTGTTATTCTTGTGTGTTGTATAAAAAGAAAATACATGCATGTCAGTCTTGTGACTTTAAATCATTATTCTTATTAACTATTTTTATTTAATTTTATACATTAGAACTGTTTTGTTTACCTTTTGACTATGCTATGAGAATGGCAGTCATAACTTTACTTTAGTACTGATAAATATATTGCTTTAATTGAATGAAAGTTTTAAACATTTGAGAATGATTTGTATTTCACCATCCTACCATGTTAGCTTAACCATTTTCAAAACACAGACATATTATAAAATATATTTCTTTTGTACATATCAGCTGTAGTTTCCTACTCTTTCCCAATGTATGAAGGAAGTCAGTCTCTGTCAGTTCAGCTAATCTATTTTCTTCATCTTGTAACTGTTGTTTAAGGGTCTCCTCATGGTCTGCCTGATATGTCTCAGGAACCTGTTCTGCTGAATCTGAAACTCCTATGCACTTTTGAAAAAATGTTTGTATAACTTGTCTAAACTTCCTGAACTCATTGTGTCTCTTTTTTAGAAGTTTACAAAATTTTTTTGTAACAAAATGTACTAAGGGTTCTATCAGTAACTGATTTGACTCGCATGTGGTAACAGGACATGACTGTTTAACATCTGAATACAATGAAAACACTTTAGCCTTAGTTAATTCTTTATCATGAACAGATCTGTCTTCACAGTCTATTGTTTTAGCAATATTATGCAATACTTTTTTATGGCATAATACACAAAATGCAGTTTTTGTTGAAGCACACAATAACCATTTGTCATATTTCACTTGGTTTTCTTTGAGATACCAGTCAAATATTGTAAAACATTTGCATAATGCCTTACTATCAACCTGCCCTACTAAGGTTTTACATTTACTAATATGCTGTGTATACCAACATTGCAATTTACTATCCATACTGTCTAATAATATACAAACTGTCAAAGAATATACAAACTATGTAAGAATATACAAACTGTTTAACATCATCCACACTAAATATGTGACACAGAAAAAGTAGAAAACAGGTGATCAGGCTATTGTTGATGGCTAGAAAGTTTTCAGAGTCACTTGAGAAAAGCACAACAGGCAGTGGACTGTTGGGCTAGTGGATATCCCCTTTCTTTAGTGAAATTATGGCACTGTGACTGGAACTTCTGTCTCACAAAACTTTACTACTGCTGTTCAGAATTGACACATACGATAAATGTTAGTTACTGCAATTTAACTGAAGTAACTGTGGTTGAATGCAGAGTGTAGGTTCAGATGCAGGTATTAATTTCAAATGTAGATTTTAGGTTCAAATGCAGATTTTAGGTTCAAATACAGGCTAGCTTGCCATTGAAAAATTATATGGCTCTTGACACTCAGCTGGCTCGCCATTGAAAAAATATTTGGCTCTGCTTACTGCTTCTTACTGCTTGCTCTTGCTGTGGGATTTGCTGACTGGATTCTACTAAAATTCAAAGTCTAGTTATATTTGCATTCACAGTCTGTCGCATACAGAAACTTGCAGGATATACACTGATGAGAGAATATACTTTGCAGCATCAACTTTAGAGAGCAGTAACCAATAACTTTTTATACTAAACCAAACTGGACAAATGTTGCAGCTTAAAGTACTGTTCCAACTTTACTTCTCATATAGTACAGATGATATGAGAGATATAACATTTACCTCAGGACTTGTGTCCCTACCATACCTCTAACATAACTAGATTTAATACAGACTTTTAGTTAAACACACACCCTCTTGGTTTTGGAAAGATACTGGCTTGATGACACAAATGCTAACACATCTGTTCTTGTGCAAATGCTGATAAGTAAACTGTCTTCAAGGATTAGAAACATTTTAAACTTTCTTAGAAAAACATGTCATGTTGTCCAGTGAAAGCAGATTACATTCTTGTCACGTCTGTAAGAAGTCAGCTTTCTTGATGTGTGTGTAATACACTCATAAGCAAGTTCCTTATTTTTTTAAGCCACAATCATTTAGTATGGTTGCTGATCACATATTACTAAACTCTGTTTCTGCATTTAAGCAAGCTTTTTCTTTCAGCATATTTAATATCTAACAGGGGACCCTAATAGAGTTACTAGGACTACAATCACATCGTATGACAATGATGACTTTTTAATAGCCCCTGTGATGGGTGAACCCATTGGGAGGGATTCAAACTCTGATTTAGGGATGCTTAATTCCCAGTTGTTTCAATTTGAAAAAATAGCAAGAAAGTACAAATCTTTACAAATGGATAATACTTTCCTTGAACGCTCTATCGAGCTCAACCAAGTACCGAGAGGTCTTAGGGTTTACAAGATTCCTATGGGTATCGAAGCTAACTCGGAGGCCTATGGGAACATGTTGGAATTGTTCAATAGAACGGGTTTAGACCTGATGAGAATAATTAGAGATAACACTAGTAGGTTGGTAAATTTGAAGAATGAATTGGTGGCACTTAAACAAAGCATTATTAATGATTTGTTGTTTGACCAATACAAAAATAGGTTTGAGAGGATGACAGATTTAGACAAATTTGTAAAAACAAGTATGGAAAGGAAACAAAGAAAAATTCACAGAGATACAAACGAATATAAAGAAAAAAAGGTTTATCTGAAGCCGAATATTAAAGAACGACAATGGGAATTAGACAGTAATACAAGAAGAGGCACTATGCAGACACAGGCAGAGGATGTGGGTGAGGTGCACAATGATGTTGATGAGGGTGGTGTTCTTTTAGAAAACCCACCCCCATTAAGGCGTTCCGACCAGTTGAGGAACAGGGATCCACCACAGAACTGCATGGAAGGAAGAACGTTCCACTAGCAGAATCAACAAGGGAGAGGCAATTGGAGGGGTGGGGCACAGGGGAGAAACAATTCCAATACGAAATGGCAGTACAGGGAGAACAGTCATTATTAACAAATGGTAATAAGAACCACACTGCCAGCATCGATGAATTGTTAATTAACACCATTAGCCTCCCGGTGAAGGGTTATTGAATCAATTGTACTATGATGTACCTGGTAGATCTTCTAGTCTGGATATAATTTCTTGTAACAATGAAGGATTAACCATCATACGTGATAGTTCCTTCAGTATTTACAATTATTCAGATTTGAACATTTCTAGTAGTCATTTAAGCTTGCTGAAAAAGGGATTTTCTTTTGTGCCAAACTTTAAATATGATATAAGCAAGCTTATTATTAATTTGAAATTGTATACGAGACAACTTAATTTAAAGTTATATTTTAGGAACAAATATACCTCCGAAAATTTGAGGGGAATCAATATGGTTAAACGAAGTAGTTTATCCTGTCACAAAACCCCTTGATATTAGCCTTTGAACACTTATGTACTTCCCACTTAAGAAGAATGGTTGAAACAAACTTGGGTATCAACAGGAATTTGACACCTGCTGAAGAGTTTTGCCTAACTGAACTGTCAACAAGTGGATTATACAGGGTAATGAAACCTGACAAGTGAGGGGGGGGGGGGTAGTGATTATGTCAAATAATGACTACTCATGGAAAATGCATAATTCAGGACTCTGACACTTATGCTCTAGCGTCTAAATTTGAGGTTCAGAGGGCATACACCAAGATTGATTGGCAAATATACGACTTCCTGTGTGAGGGAATAATAAGTCAGGAAGAGTACAACTACCTAACAGTTCAACATCCAGTTATGTCCAGCATATTTGGTATTCCCAAGATACACAAGGACACTATCAACCCTCCCTTTAGACCCATAATGGCAGCTAGAGGCTGCAAAACGGAACCTTTAGCAGCATATATTGACACCTTTTGTAAAAAGACACTTGACTGTATACCACACATTATCAAGGACTCGTGGCATTGTTTAGACTGCATTAGGACCTGTCTAGTTCAACATTGGGTGAATTTTGGTCTGTCACGGGTGATATTATCAACTTATTTTCAGTAATACCTCAGAACGTAGGCCTGGAATGGTTTTCCAGGAACCTGGAAAAACATGGTTGTATACATCAGGTCAAAAGAAGTTTAATTGTGAAACTAATGCAAATTGTTTTGGAAAACAACTACATTCAATTCGAGGGTGAATACTACAGACAGTCTACTGGAGTTGCAATGGGGGCCAGATGTGCCCCAGTATTTGCCAACCTTGTATTAGCTGAATGGGAGGATCAATACGTTTTGTCATCTATTTATGCATCCAAAATGATTATTTATTTATTTAAGATTTTTGGATGATTTATTTCTTTGGAAGGGTACTCGAGAAGAGTTTGACAATTATATAGTATATTTGAACCAAACTACAACTTTTTTGAGGTTCACAAGTAAGGTGGGTGTGAACTCGATTGATTTCCTCGATTTACATTTATACACTAACAATGGAAAGATTGAATCAAGTTTATTCAGGGAAAAGACATACAGCAATACTTTCCTACACTATGAGAGCTGCCACCCATACTATATCAAGAAAAATGTAGTTAAGGGGCAGATGATTAGGGCATCATGTATAATTAGTGACGACAATACATTTTTAAAGGAAGTTGACAAACTAATAGAATTGTTTATGGAAAGGAGTTATCCCTTGGAATTGTTAACATCCAACAAGAAAGACGTAGTTCAAAGAAGGGGTACACATTTCAAACCCATCTTAACAGATCACCAAAGGTGTAAGGAAAAAAAACTTTTGATGAATATCACAAGTATACTGCCACCCAGTTGGGATGGTATTGCAGTATAACACCATGTCCGTTAAAGTGAAGAATATTATAGAAATGGGATGGCATGGTATATTTTCTACAGAATTATTTGCAGTCATAGGGGAAGGGTCAAAATTCATCAACAGTAGGGGCACAAATATAAAGGAATTTTTAGAGAGAAACCCTAAACCTGTTGGACAAAGGCCAGCAAGAATGGCCAAATGTGGTAAATGTAAGGCATGTAAGTTCATAAATGACGGCCCATATGTGCACGTTGGTAATTACAAAAGATCATTGGTTGAAAGACATTTGAATTTTGGTTATATGTAACTGTTTGAAATTTTGATAACTGACTCTGAAGATGCCCTAGTTGGGTGAAAGCGCTAAGTCAGTTTTGTTTTTCATGTGAGTTACTGGTCCTAATAAAACTTTCGGTGGTTTATACTTTTGCTTTCACCAGTTTTATCAACTTAGTACTAGATGACACACAAGTCTCAGGGCAGTCTCTTTTTTGAAACCTGACAAAGAAGGATCACTCACCAACTTCATCTTGCCTTGCTTTAGTAAGTAACCAGGAAATAGTCATTTTTTAGATCAATCAGGCAAATATAGTGAGAGCCACCACCACAAAGAGGCTGGTCACCAGTGGAGCCCCAAGGGCTCTTTGCTTGGGCCACTCCTCTTTGGCATCTACTACTTGGATGTCAAAGCCAATGCCAAAGGCCCTGGCTAACCAAGTTTCCAGATGATTGCAAACTGGGAGCAAGCATTGAAGCCCCCACAAGAAGACCTCACCCTACAGGAGGGTCTAATACCGGCAAACACTTTGTACCAAAGCCATGTCTTAATACTAAGAAATGCATTATATAGTACCTTTTGGGAAGTCTGCCACTCCGGGTTACTACATCATCAATAAAACACCCTTAAAGGTTGCTTCACTAGTCAGGGGTCTGTGAACTCGTGTATATAGTAACCTAACATTCGACCAACATGTGTCCAAGGTAGTAAGAAAATCCTTCTATGTTCTTCAGCTTATAAGAGCATGGCATCTAGGTCCAGAGAGGTCATCATAACACTGTACTCATAGAGTATAATGCCCTTTTCAGTGTGTACCTGACCAGACCATCCAGGAACTGGAACATCCACAAGGGTTCCTTACAAAAAGAATATGGGGAATAAACATAATGTCCTATGCTGATCACCTCAAAGACCTATCTCTTTACTCTGTATCATACAGACTTCTGAAAGGTGATCTTTATGTGGCATACAAGGCATCCCTAGACCCTGTTGTGATGAATCTTTTGTGCATCCACAAAACAAACAGCATCAGAACTACTAGATTAAAATACTTAAATTTTGCTTGCAATATAAATAGGACATGTTGGAGAGACCGAGAGATGCTTTTCAGAGAATTCCCATTCTCTTGAACAGGCTTCCTCATTCATGTGAATCAGAGTTCCTTCATATCCCTGTTTAAGTGCTATTTGGACCAATGGATGGATAATTGGAAATTCACCCCTGGTCTGGCTCTTATGCCTCTGTTGGACAAAGGCAGTCAAAAAATCACCCACTATAAATCAAATATAAATTAAATTTATGGGTCACATTTTGAGTTTTATGACTAGGCTTTTAAGGGCCGTAGTGGTTGTTAGCCTATTATAAACACTTGAAACTATGAACCAAGGCCTGCAGGATGGCCACCTTCTTCTTCTCATTGCAGGTCCCTTTCTATATGCCTTCATTTCCCATACTTTTCATCCACGGGTTGTTAATAAAAATAAGGAAAGAAGGTTCAGAGGAGGGACTAATCTCGCACCCTTTTGGCCAAGAAAGAATTGGTTCATTGTGCTACACAGCATGTGTATATGGGAGCCATGGTTGCTCCCATAGTAGGTGGACTTGTTAACACAGAACAAGGGAACCACCATACATTCCAGCTGAACAACCTGAGGCAAACAGCATGGATGATTTGATCCTTATCCATCAGGGACAGTTTTTAGACAAGGGCATCTTAGCTGTTCTGAAAGAGACCAGAAAACCCAGTACAAGGAGATCATATCTCTCAAAGTAGAAAAGATTTGCATTGCTGTGCCATTCCTTTGTCAAGTGAAACCTACCCTTGTTACTGTTTTACCTGGCTGGGCTCTTTAGAAAGGGTCATATTTATTACTCCATTAAAATTCATGCTTCTGCCATATCTGCCTGCCTTCACACCCATGCAGCCCCCCCCTTTGTTTTCTAACTCTATGATGAAACAGTTCTTTAATGGCATCATCCACCTCAGGCCTCCAGGGAGGTAAGAGAAGATTATGTATCACCTTTTGAACCAGCAGTAGACACAGATGTAAAGTTCTTAAACTGGAAAACTGCTTTGTTAGTGGCCATCATCTCATTTATATCTGATGTGTTAAGAATCCTTTCCTAGATTCCACCCAGGCAGAGTATCTGTTGAGAACTAGCACATTCTTTATGTTTAAGGGAGTCACTGAAATCTCTCTCAGTCAAGCTGTACACCTCCCTGCTTTTTCGCAGTCCACAAAGCAAGGGAGAGAGAGAGCCCTTTATACTTTGGATATTCATAGGCAGCTGAGGTATTACTTGGATAAGACAAAGCATTCTAGGAAGTCAGGCAAACTGTTTGTGGCCTTTACATGTACTAGATTGGGTGTACTAGTCAGCATATAGATTTCCAAATGTATCAAATTTTGCTATAGGCACTATGGGAGGCAGATGCCACTGCAAATTAGAATATATTCTGCTTGAGCCACAGCCACGTAAGCTGCCTTTAATCAGGGGTGTGTCTGTCCACCAATGAAATCCAGTAGGCAGCCACCCGATCCCCTCTCCATACCTTTACCAAACACTACACCTTATCCTCTTTCTCTAGAGCTAGAGCTGGGTTCACCTCTGTAGTCTTGCAAGACATATTGGCTTCGCCTTACTTTCACCTCCAACTTCCCATCCTATAACTTTATGGATTCTCCCAGTGAGTTATTACTGCAACAGCAAAACATGATGAACATAGTACAGTTGCATCTATTTACCATAAATGTAGATGTTTGTATGTGTTCACTGTTGCAGTAGTCTTTCCCTCTCTTCTTCTCCGCTGTCTCAGCTTTGGGTTGGGGTGGGCACCTTATTCCCTGTCCTGGTCCCTCCCCAGAACAGATTATCTTTCAGGTCTCACAGTGGCCCTAGTGGGGGAAGTGTGGGTGCTTTATGCTCCTGACCAAGGGTTTCGAGAATGGAGCTCCAGTCCTTGGGAGTAGGGTGCAAGAATGACCCGAGAAAATGGCACTAGCCAATGATCCTTAGACCGTGACATCAGATGGAAAGGCTTCTGCCAAGCCTGGAGGAGGGGGAAATGTCTGTGGTATTCAGACCAGCTGAGGGCTTTCCACAGCAGAAAATCCCAGGTAGATATTAGAGCAGCAGTAAAGACACTTAAATATCTACATTTATGGAAAATAGACACAACTGTTCTTTCCTCAAAACCAGGATCATCTGGCTGTTTCGCTGCTGGACCAGGTTATCTCATGTGGGGCAGAGCTAGTCCCTTTGTATGCCTAGGGAAGGGATTTATTCCTGGCCATTCCTGGTCTGAAAGAAGGATTGCCCATGGGGCCCATCCTGGATCCTTTAAAGCTAAAAGGGTCTTCAGGTGATGCAGTTTTGAATGCTAAAACTTCTGTCTGTGTTTCTTATGATCTCAGGGACATTTTATTTACTTTGAACCTGAAGGTTACATATTTTCACTTTCCCATCCACAGCGATCATAGTCTGTATTAATGGTGGGGGATACTGCCTTGCCACAGCTGTTGGAGTGTTTAAGGAATGCCTAACTACAATTTTCACCTATTTGAGGACACAGAGTGTACACATGTACTTTTAATTGGATGACTTTCTCATCCAGGCACATTCAACCAAGAATATTCAGAAGTCATTGAAGTTCTTTTTTGACCTGTGCAGGCTTCTCACAGAACCTACCAAAATTAAGCCTCGATCTACAGATGTCAGAAATTGTCATGGTTCCCTGGAGACAGCAAAGGCTTCTGTTTGATAGGTGCAACTTGTTTGTGAATATTGTCTTTCTGAATGAGAGAGACTTTATGCTCACTCTGTGACATACATTTTTCAAAATATTTTTATAGGTGGAACCTCTCACTGGTCAGCATACGAACCCTGACCCTAAAACCCTAACCATAAAACTCTATCCCTAACCCTAAACCTGTAAACGTAACACTATCAATGTAACCCTAGTCCTAAAACCCTAACACTGACTCTGTGTCAATCTTAAAATAATTTAACTTTCAGTTATTCTAATTTCTCAGAGAAGCTTCTTGTGTGGTAGGGATAACCATGGCCTAAGAGCTGTGCTTTTCTCCATGTGTGTGTGTGTATATGTGTGTGTGTGTGTGTGTGTGTGTGTGTGTGTGTATATATATATATATATATATATATATATATATATATATATATATATATATATATATATATATATAGGGTCTAGATTATATGCCCAAAGTTTTAAAACTTCAATGCTCATGTAATCGACACTATGTGAGTGAAGTTTTAAAACCTCGAACATATAAAAAAAAAATAAAAACAAAAACAACCTACCTAAATGCTCTGAGCAGGGGGGGCAAGTCCCCCTGCAACCCCTACTACTTAAATATACCAACTCCAAGATCGCACTACAGTAAATTAAGATCGCTGTAGGGAATATTTCCCTTTACTTCACTGTAGTGGGATCTCGGAATTGGTATATATGTTCGAAGTTTTAAAACTTCACTCATATAGTGTCAATTATATGAGCGTTGAAGTTTTGAAACTTCGAGCATATAATATAGACCCTATATATATATATATATATATATATATATATATATATATATATATATATATATATATATATATGGGTTGACTGCACGTTTAAGCAAATGTCAGATAACTGACACCATTTCAGCAAAGACTCAGTATTCCGAAACATCACTTTTCCGAAAGTCAGTTTAGTGAAAGCCTGAATGAGTTTTTAGATGAGATTGCACTACAGTAAGGATCAGGAAGTCAACCCTTGTTGTCACTGTAGTGCAATCTCGTAGTTGGTGTATTTAATTTGCAGTGGGTGTGAGGGGTGCAGACTGCCACATGGGGGATGCAGGGGGGCTTTCCCCCTTGCAAAATTTATTATGAGTGTGTGTTGTTTTGTATTTAATTTGCAACTGTTTTTTGTTTTGGTGTTTTGGAGTTTGGAAAAGTGATGCTTCGGTGATACTGCGTTTTTGCTGAAATGGTGTCCGGTTATCTGACATGCGCTTAAACGTGCATTTGATAAAAAGCAGTAGACCCATATATGTGTATATATATATATATATATATATATATATATATATATATTTTGTGTGTGTATATTTTGTGTGTGTGTGTGTGTGTGTGTGTATATATATATATATATATATATATATATATATATATATATATATATATATATATATATGGGTCTACTTCAGAAGATCGACAGACCATTTGATCGGCATTCATTTGGTCAACAGCTCATATGGTCGACAACCAGTATTCAAGGCACTTAACAGGGATTTGCCCCCCCTCCCCAATGTTGTGTGACCCTGGAGTTGATATATATAGTTAGGGAGGGTGTGGGGGGCACATGTTTAAAAGCATGAAAATACAAGAAAAACTACACATTTTAAATGAAAATAGGCTGTGCCCCCCACACCCTATGAATGTCGATCAAATGTCAATCTTCTGAAGTAAACCCATATATATATATATATATATATATATATATATATATATATATATATTATATATATATATATATATATATATATATATATATATATATTATGTATAATTATATATATATATTATATACATCATACACACATATATGTGTGTGTGTGTGTGTATATATATATATATATATATATATATATATATATATATATTTATATGTGTGTGTGTATTTATTTACATGCATACATATATATAGATGATGATCTTCCAAAGACAGAGCATTTCATTTGAAAACTTATTTTGCTTATCTGGCACAGATGCCTACCTGAGGACAGGTCAGGGCCTTGTAATATATCTCCTCATCCATCCAGACGATCCCCTTAGCCAGAGTACACATAAGTAAAATCCAGTGGCATCTCTGAAACCTTTGGCAATGACATGTCTACTCTTTGTACCAGATGGTTCCTCTGTATCAGGAACTCATTCTCTTGTTGGCCCTAGTAAGGGGAATACAGTGAGGGCTAATGGTAGTCCCACAGAAGATGCAGAGCTTTACTGTGGTTGCCTCAACTTTTGTCTTGGGGTGTATTTAGCACTGCTGTAGATCCAGGGAGCATTCAGCAAGTCCATGATGCACAATCGTGTCATCCTGCTGGAGATTATGTTGATGACTGTTAGCACGTTTAGGTCAGTTGTGTCACTGGACAGTTTAAGGATTGTTATGGACAGCACTGCCGTGATTCAGTATGTAACTAAGTACATGAACATTCACTCTTACTAGCTGTTCTGACTGACAGTGCAAGTGTCAGAAGTGACCACCCATCTGGGATTGCACTTTCAAGGCCTCTTGCATTCCATCATCCTAGAACATAGTGGCACACTGCAGGCATGTGCAAAACGTCCAATTCCCAGAGTAGAATGACATCTCCTTTAACCCCTTGTCTTTTGGAGAAACAAGTGAATCACAGGGCTCTTGCCTGCAAGGGAAATGAAGAGCAAATTGAACAGGGAGAGGAAGGCTTTCTTGTCAACAGGGAGTTGAGAGCAAAAAGGAGAAAACAAACTCAGACTTTCCTTTTACTCCTAGTGAGCCTGGAGACACCAGTGCAATATTGATAGTTCCACTAACAACAAATGTCAGTGTTAGCATTAAAAGAGTCTCTTAAAGATATACATTTTATTTTGACAGAATGTGACAACAAAGCAGTGTGCTCCCATAGCTGACATGCAAAGGTCATCCCATAGCAGTAGGTCATATGCAAGAAATGCAGGAGGAAACACTGTGAGATGCTTGTTTCCATGCTTTGCACATCATTAACATATGTGGCATTCTATTATAGGAAGTGTGGTCATTGTTATTGTACAAGAAACCTGACCATGGCTTTTACTAACTTGAGAATTATTGCTGCAGTTAATGTGTTTTAAAGTTCTGTTGCATATTGCCTACACCTTTAGTACACAAAGTGATTTACTTCTTCTTCTTCTTCTTTCGGCTTTTTCCCAGTTAGGGGTCGCCACAGCGGATCACCTGTCCACTCATGATTGGCAGTGGAGTTTTACAGTGTTGAGTTGCCAGCCCGGCGCCCAACCTTCCACTGAAGGCACACACACACACACACACACACACACACACACACACACACACACACACACACACACACACACACACACACACACACTCATGCCTAGGGCCAATTTGGAGTGCCCAATCCACCTACAGCATGTCTTTGGGATGTGGGAGGAAACCAGAGCACCCGGAGGAAACCCACGCGACCACAGGGAGGACGTGCAGACTCCGCACAGAAGGCACCCCAGCCGAGGATCGAACCTCTTGATGTGAGGTGACAATGCTAACCACGCCACCGTGGCCGCCCTCACACAAAGCGATTTACTAATTGGATATAAATGTGCTTCTGGGAGGATAGAAAATTTGCAACAGAAGCTTTGAAGGAATAACTTAGTCAAACTTTGATTATAGTGCTGATGCATTAAAGTTTGCCTTTTTAAGAAGAGTGAGCTTAATCTTTCCAATGTACTAGGTTTGAAACAGATTGTTCATTTTCAGAGTATCTTTAAAGTTGAGGCTTCACTTTTTATTAGATGAGCCAAAATTTGGTTTGCTTTTCTTCTTTACCTTCTTGGACAAAACCTACATCATCCTCATTCATTTTTAGGATGACCTGACATTTTTTCTATTGGTTTGGAGATACAGGGCTTGGTAAGACAGGTGAATGGAGTAATATAAGTTATATACCTGCTCATCCTGACATTAGCCATAATGGATTCTGTTTTTGTTTTTTATTCGGCCACAGCAAGTCTTTTTTTTTCTTTCTTTTCTCATTTATCGAATGTATACAAATATGTCATGAGATTCCATCCATTTGCATGATATCATACATGCTGATAATCTCCTGGCTGTTTTCTAGCTGATGTCTTAGGTGAGGATTTGTAGAGAAAGGAAGTCACACCAGTTCTTGTTATTTGCTTCAAGGAGGATTTTGTTTTGCTGATCAGGTGACGGCATTCACCAATGACTGCAGCAGAATGTACTCACTGTTACAAGACATGAACTAAGTATGTACTTGGTATGGGAATAGAGAAGTGTTTCTAAGGTGTGGCTTGGGATTGGCATTCCTCATAAATGTAGCACTTCAAAGAGTACATAACTACATTTCTGTTCCATGTAGAAAGGTTTAGACTGAGTACGTTTTGTTTTTCTTTTTTTCTTCTGTATATATCAACAAATTGGTTGATTTGATAATGTATTCAAATGTTTTTTGCTTGCAGATCTTTGAACAAGTCCTGAGTGAACTGGAACCATTGTGTCTGGCAGAGCAGGATTTCATCAGCAAATTTTTCAAGCTGCAGCAGCAGTTGAATGTAGGCACATCACCTGTAAGTTTTGGGTACAGTACTGGTTATTTTTTTTTTTTTTTGTGAATGTGTGTGTGTGAATGTGTGTGCGCGCGCGTGTGCACGCACGTTTTCTTTCATCTTACAGAAATGATATATAATCAGTGAATGTAATTTAATTAAATAATTGCCAGATGTAATCTGTCTTTCAGAAGGACGGTTTTGCAAAATGCACAGCTCTATGTCTGATTCCTTGCACTGCTTTGAAGCACTTTTCTCTCAGAACAAAATCTGCCAAGTTCCTTCTTACATAGGGATCTTTACACCCTTGCTAAATATTGTTATCTTTGAGTCTTCACAATTGTGAGTTTTTCAGTACATACCCAGTTCAGAAAGTTAAGTTTGCATTTGTGCATTATATGTAGATGTATTTAAGTGAAATATACATGCATTTTCATTAACTGTGTTTAGTATGTAGCTGTCCAAGAGATCTGATACTGAATGTGGTAGTAATTTTAATCTAAATATTGAGTCAGTTTTTAATGAGACAGTGTGATGATGTAGTCTTCAACAAAATGCATTTTACTATGACTGACACTGGAAAGCAATTTGATCTGATGTTGTAATTTTCATTCATTCCTCAACTGTTGGGTTCAGATCTCACCATCTGATCTGACTCTGCCACTTTTTACAGCTCGTGTAACACTGAAAGCTCCCGAACTCCTCTTTTACCCATAATGCACTAGTCCCCTACCATAACTCAGATCTTGTTTGCCACTTTCCTTTTCGCATGTTGGTCGCTATTAACTGCCAAGTTTAGTTAGTGTTTCATGAGTAATATAAAAATTTACCTTTTTTAACTTTCTGTGTTCATATTTTTTACTCCTGTTAACTTTAACCTCTCTTGACCTTATTATACTTTTAGTATATCTTTTTTAATTACCATTGTTTGTAATTTTTTCCCTTTAGGTAATTTTTTGTTTTACTTACCAATGCTAGTATTCCTTCAAGCATTTAAATTTAAAAAAAATTATCTTTCCTTTTGTTTTTTCTTTGGCTAATATTTGCATAAAGAATATCAGAAAAACCCTCAGGTTTTAAAAGATGTAAGGCCAGTGGCCATAAGATGCCTCTGTCAGATACACATGACTCGTGTATATTTTGCTTAGGCCTTCCCCATTTAAGTACTGTATGTGACATATATAAGAGCATTAATCCAATAGGCCCTTATTGACTGGAAAAATAAATTGATATTAAGAGGATTAATGCCATCTTCATCCACTGATACAACATTAGATATGACTCTCCCAATCCCAGAAAGTCCCTAACTCTATATAGTAAGTTCCCAAGTCTTAGATTTTAAACACTACGCCTTTCTTTAAAAGATGGTGTACATTCACCCAAACCCAGGCCCAATAACTGCGACTACCACTCAACTCCACAACCCCAACCCTTATCCTGTCCATTCCTTTACTAAACCACCTAACGCACTCTTATTAGCTCACCTCAACATAAGTAGCCTTAACAAAGTTGCACAACTCCATGCTCTCCAGGAAGTTTACTCCTTTGACATTCTTTGTTTAACAGAAACTTGGTTAAAACCTGCAACTAAAGACAATGACGTCATCCCACCTGGTTATAATATTTTGCGACTTGACCGTACAACCAAAAAGGGTGTTGGTGTAGCTATCCTTTTAAAATCTGGGCTACAGATTACTACCTTTGACTATAAACCACCTCAAGACTCCACCACTGAAATTCTTTTACCAAGCTTCAACTTAACAAATTCAAATCCATTTATATTATCTGTACCTATCTTCTTCCCGGTAATAACATTGCCACAGTAGAGAATATCCTCTGTTGGCTGTCCCAAAATTTACCTCAAGAAACCATAATCCTAGGTGAATTTAGCATTGATTGGAAGTGTTGTAGCAGTACCCACCCTACAAGCCATATTAAACTTTTTGGTTTTTCACAAACCATTACCTTCCCTACCAGGATAAACAAGACTAATAAGAAAGAAAGTACCTTAGATTGGATTCTCATAAATAATCATCTCCAGACATATGATTCTGGAACCCTCCCTGATGATGTAAGTGACCACTCACTAACCTACATCATCAGGCTTAAAACCAATCTACCTAACCCAGCCATATCCAGGACAGTTAGAACCAAGAAAAACTTCAACCCCAATCTCTTCTAAAGGGAATTTAGAGCATGTAACTGGTCTCCCTTAAAATACCTCCTACTGGCGGAAGCTGTTAATTACTTTAATTCTAACTTCCTAGCCATACTTGACCACCATGCACCAACACGCTCTATAAGAATGAGAACTAAATCTGCCCCATGGCTTTCAAAAGAAACCAGGCAAAACATCAAACTCAGAAATAAATATAGGAATAAATCTCGCTTAACTAAAAACCCAGTAGATCAACAAAACTTCAGGCAATTAAGAAACGAAACTAAAAAAGCTGTACTGTCTGACAAAAAGAAACTACTACATACAATTCCAGCAGACCCACCATAATCAACCACAAAAGTTCTGAGCAAGTATTAATCAATTATTGCACCCAGGTCAATCCATCACACCAAACCCACAAGGCACAGACCAAGAGAATCCCAAGCAGACTTCTAATGCCATTAATACCTTTTTCACTGAGGCCATTCAAACCCTTGCCAGTCAGTTATCCACTCAGGACTTACCTATATTCAACTCTATCACTAACCCAGCCCCTCCATTTCTCTTCCAGCCAGTCCCAGCTACATATATTCTTCCCTTATCCAAAAACTGAAACCATGCACTCCTTCAGCAGACCAACTACCCACAGAATACCTACAAAAGGCAGCCAAATCTATTGCCTACCTCATTTCCATTCTTATCAATAGAACCTTCAGTGAAAGCACACATCCATAGAATATGGAAGGTCTCCCATATTATCCCCCTTCATAAGGGAGGAAACTCCACTGAACTGTCCAGTCACCATCCCATTGCCCTACTGTCTCCCCTAGCAAAGATCATGGAAAAATGCATCCATAAACAATTGCTAGACCACCTAATCCAAAATAACTTACTTTCCAACTCTCAACATGGTTTCAAACCTTCCCACAGCACTACTACTGCCCTCCCTTCCTTCACTGACTGTATCAACAAAAACTGCAACCTCAATATGCTTTCCTCTGCACTGTTTATAGATCTGTCTAAGGCATTCGATATGGTAAATCACCAGATACTTATAAATATCCTCAAATCTCTGTCACTAGATGCATTAGCTATAAAATGGTTTCAGTCCTATCTGGACAAAAGGTCATGCTTTGGCATAACATTCTATCTACCCATCTGCCCGTAAACATAGGGGTCCCTCAAGGGTCCATATTAGGACCTCTCCTATTTTCTATATTTATCAACGACCTTCACCTAGCAATCCCCCAAGCTACATGCATACAATATGCAGATGATTCGACACTCATATGCTCAGCCACATCAATATCTGAACTTCACTCCCTTACCCAAAAGGTCTTTAACACAGTTGAACAATGATTTACTCGACGCTGTCTCCTTTTAAACCCCCAAAAAAACTAAACTCCTCCTTTTCACTCCTACTTGTAAGTCCCTCTCGATAGACTTCACAGTAACATCCAATAACAGTACTCCCATATCTCCAGAACCAAATACCAAACTACTAGGTATCACCATAGATAACAACCTTAACTTTGACACCCATATTAACAATACTTTAAAATCTGTTAATAGAAAACTGGGCTCTCTCTACAGGATCAAACCCTTTCTCTCTCCTGCAGTAAGAATAACTATTGCTCACACTCATCTAATTTCTGCTCTCCTCTATGCCTCACCCATATATACTAATCTCTCTAAAAACAACCTTAATAAAATGGAAAACGCCTACAATAGCATAGCCAGATTCGCTACAGGTAACCCTTTCAGAACCCACCATTGTATTAACCTAAATCAACTAGGATGGCTTGAATTACAAAATCAGTTTAAATTCCACCAACTTACCATTGCCCACAAAACCCTTTGCCATCCTACCAGTAGCACTATACTATCTACCCTCATTATCCCCTACAACAATCTAAAGACCTTTGTCTGTTCCCTCTATATCACTCTTTAAAAACAAACTGAAACCTTTCCTCAGAACACACTGGTTGTGCCCCTGTACTAAACCTGACTGATCTACTAGCTCTCTTACTTTGATCTACCTACTCTCCTCTTCTCAGTATTCTTGTTCCTTTTCTTAGAAACAGTTGACCTAGACCTTTCTAGATATTTTTACTCACATCCTCATAATTTCATTAAGGAGACTAGTTTTACTCTTCTACTGAATATTACAGCTCCTACTTTTTTTTCTTTGTCACCTTGTTTACTAATATATTGTCTAACTCAGCTGCTATCTTTTTACATGTTGTATTGCAACTACATTTGTATTGTACTAATTGTATCTGTATATTTAGCACTATGGTATGAACAAATGACCTCTGTGATTATTCCCTGTTCTGTACCTGCAATGTTTAACATACAAATTAATCTTTTGTATAAATAATTGTATTTTGCTTCCTCTGAGCTTATCTCCCCGGGCCTCTACTGAAAATGGACATATATCCAGTTAGACTAGCCCGATCAACAAATGTAAAATAAATAAAAAAAATAATAAAAATGATCCACTTGGAGATAGCTCCCTCAGGGGCAGGGGGCAAACTCCTAACAGAGGACGCTGTCTGCGCGGCAGAGGAGGCCCACAAAACCAAGGGTCCAGAGATAATGTCTCTGACATATCCTACCAGTGCTCCTGAAACGAGGTCCAATTGTCCACTTTTGGAGGTAGTTGGGAAGGGGGGTCATTTGTCCCTGCACCAGAGAGCCTGGTTAGATATCACGAAAGATTCATGGGTGCAGAGGATTATTTCCAGAGGTTGTATAAAAATACCTTTACACCCCCACACCCAACAATGAATAAAATTCCTGATGTTCCACCCAGACAGAGGAAAACAGCAGCACTAGAAATAAAAAAGCTGCTAGAAAAAGAGCCATCCAAGAGGTCCCACCAGACCGGAAAGGGTCGAGAACTTACTCAATGTTCTTTTTAGTGCCAAAGAAAACAGGGGACTGGAGACTAATTTTGGATCTCAGCAATCAGAAGAAATTAGTTCAGTGCACAAAGTTCCAGATGGTCATGGTTCAGTCCATTCTGCCTTTCCTGCACAAGGACAACTGGATGTGCTCAGTAGGTCTTCAGGATGTGTACTATCATATAAAAATGAACAAGCGATCCAGAGGATACCTGTGCTTTCAGTTGAGAGCCAGTCATTGCCAGTTCAGAGCTCTGCCCTTTGGTCTCACCACAGCCCCCAGAGTGTTCACCAAGTGCATGGCAGTGGTAGCAGCTCTCTTGAGACTGCAAGGATTCTGGGTGTTTCCTTAACTGGTTGACTGGCTCATGACCTCTTCTATGCTCCCACCTTGGAATTAGTATCAGTCACAGCAAATCTCAGCAAGAACCAACTCAGATGTTAGAGTTTGTCAGAGCTGTGTTCGACACAGTATCCTCGACAGCTTCCCTTCCCTTTTCATTCTTATGCAACTTCCCTCCCTGCAACCCCTACCAGACTTCTGGAAGGATCAGAAGATGCTAGAGGAACCAGTGTTCATTTGTTTGAGCTCCAGATACTGATATTTGTTCTTTTCTATATTCACTGAAAGTCTGCAAATAAGATCCAAGATATGGTAGGGGACTGGTGCATTATGGGTAAGAGAGGAGCTTGAGAGCTTTCAGTGTTCCACAAGCTGTAAAAAGCAGCTGAGTCAGATCAGAGGGTCAGATCCAAACCCAACAGTTGAAGAATGAAAATGGACAACACAGATTGAACCTTATGGTGAGTACATAACTTTTTTTATCATTAACCATTGAGAAAAAAGCTGTGTTATGTAAAAACAAGAAGTTTTTTTTTTCTTTTCACAAAGTACTACACGCAGTTGTGTTATATAGTCTTCAGTACTAAATTTTCCAACCAGCTATACCAATGGTAGAAGTGAAGTAAAGCATATATTCCATCAGCGGGACGATAAGAACATTATTATTTTGCAGAAGACTCTCTTTCTCTATAACATCTAGTGGTCTGTGATACATGACAAAGTCAGAAAATAAAGCTATTATTTATCTGAGTCTGCTGTAGGAGAACATTCAAAAAACACAGTGGTTGACAGTAACGTGGCTTTTGATGAAGAGATGAACATTCTAAAGCTTCTAGGTATCTTAGTTTCATAACCTGGGGATATACTTCAACGTTTTGCAAATTTGTTGGCATTTGCGGGATGGAAGCAAGGTGTGCCACATGGATGTATTGAAGGTAGCATTTTCAAATAATCCAAGAAATAGAAGCCAGCCATTGGAAACTAAATGCACTAAACCTATTACATTTTAGCAATGTCTGGGAATATCAGGAACAACCACCAGGACCAAGTAAACACAATTTTTCTTTATTACAATTATTACTCTCATACATACAATATAGACTGTAAAAAAATGTTCTCAACCAGACTGTGTGCTTGACATTATCAGAATTATAGTCAAAGGTCCTTTCCCCTGTTTAAAAAGGCTTGAGTGCATCACATGACTGATTCTTAAAGGCACAAAAGCACCTTTAAACTGTCTCCAGCAAGTGTATTTTTGTTCCACAAAAACAAATTAATACATAAAGTATAAAATGTTAATCTTACCAAATATTTTATGAAAATGTATAATAATAAAAATATAATGAAAATTATATTCTAAAAAACATATTTAAAAAAAATCTGTATATGAAACTTTTGTGTTGTATTAAGTACATTAACTTTTATGATTGCAGTACCTATAAATCTGTAAAAGTAAACCCAGCTATTAATTCAACACAAATCACGTAATACAGTTCCCATGACCCGATCCACACATTATAAATTATTTATTAGGTGTATAATAAAATGTCAGTTCATGGCAGTACAATCTATAATTTAGCTGAACACATTTTTAGTACAGGAAGAATTTTAAGATGTTCATTAAGACCTGGAGGACTGTTAGCATCCATTTTCATTTGCCACATCATTTCCATGTATTCCAGTAAAGTTTCCCATTGCCTTCCACCTTGGGATCTCTGGCTGTTCTCTCTCTAATGGTAAACTTGATTTTTGTTCACAAACCACATACTAAACTGTTTAGAAAGAGTTTTGTTCCTGTTCTCCCTAGATGCACCATAACAGTGCTACTAAATTCTCTTATGTAAAGGATCTTTCAGTCTTCCCTAAGTAAAAAGCCTTACAGCCAGAGCAAATGTGTAGGTATACTACCCCACGTGTTCCACAGTTGCCCTGAGCTGCTATTTCCAAGTATTTCTCCCCATTCTCCAAAATTAAGACCTCATCTGTAAAAGTAATTGTGCATTGATTACAGTTAATGTGGCGGTACCCTGCTTTCCCTTCATATCCTGCTTGTATCCCCATCCTTTTTTTCTCACAATGATTCTTTAGGTTACCAGTGATGATCCAGAGGAAAGCAGAATGTTAAAAATGCAGCTGTTGTTGATGGGTTGTGATGGAGAGAAAACATTCTACAGAGTAATGTGAGATTTTAAAAGTAGAGCAATGGAAGCATTTGCATTTTCTGATATAATAATTTTAATTTGGAGTTTACATGGGGGATCAGAAGGAAAAATCAAAGTGGGAGGGTTCCTCTCTGTTAAGGAGGAGCCAGGCTGGGTTCTCTTTCCCCTTTATTTGTGTTATATTTAGAACCATTGGCAAAAAAAAAAAAAGAGTAAGGGACAAGGATATAATTGGTATGATATTCAGGAAAAGTTGGATTTATTTGCAGATGGTTTTATTTTCTACCTGACAAAAACAATAAAAGGACATCTCAGTGTTGTGGAACATTTTGATATAGCTTTGTTTTTTTCTGGATTTAAAATTAATGAAGATAAAACAAAGGCTGTAGCTGTAAACTATGTACCCATACATGAATTACTTCAGCAATACCCATATTTAAGGGGACATGTTAAAATGAAGTATTTAGGAGTATGGACTAAAAAAGGATTATGTTATGGCAGTGTGGCTGTGGGAAGAAACTAAACAAAAGATAATAATAGAAACTGAGAAATTGCAAGTTCTTACTATGTATATGGATAGTATGATAAAAAGCAGTAAACAGATTTTAGTCCTTTTAGTTTTATACACAAGTCAGGATATTTTTATCAACCAGAGGAGAAGATGTGGATAGTAACTAATAAAGAGCTGAAGAATTTTATCTGGAAGGGGAAAAGGGCATGAATCAAGTGGAATACATTGATCCTTCTAATAGAGCAAAGAGATTTAAGATTACCTTATTTTAATGGATATTTTAGAGCTACACAGTTAATGCTCTTATACATAACACAAGCAGAAAGATGCAATTCAAATGTGAAAAGGGATGATGATGACGATGATGATGAGACAGGGGGCAATTCGAGAAGTAAGGAAGGAGTGAGATTTTGGACACAGATCCTTAAGGAGAGATAACAGTCATACAGAATATTATATTCATAAAGTAGCAGAAAGTATACTGAGAACTAATCCAACACAGGAATGGAGAGAGATGATATTCTACAAATAGGGATGACTGCAATTAGCCATATACAGAATAAGCAAGAGGGGGCTGGAAGTTACTGAAGGAAGCTAGCAAAGGAACCAATGTATTGGGAACAGTTATTTAGAGAGGGAAAGATAGTAAATGGGAAGATGCCAAGAAGATATTTGGATTGCAGACTACAGATTGCTTTCTCTATCAGGGATTGATGTCACAGTATAAGCAAAGAGACTGGGATATGGGAATCCTAAATGAACAACCTGCACTGGTTGAGATTGTATTTGACTCTAGAAAAGAAGCTGCTTTTGAAGGGGAAATCAGTAGAGCATATCAAACAATGGGAGGACATATGTATAGCTTCCAGGTATGCAACACATTCTGGAAGATTTAGGATTTTTGCTTGGAAGTGTTTGCATAGGTAGTATTATACACAGAGCAGTCTGCAAAGAATGTTTTCCTGAAGTAGATAGCAAACATTGGATGTGTAATGGGGAAGATAACGGTAACTGGGAGCATATGCTGGCAGGCTGAATGTTTTCCTGAGGTAGATAGCAAACATTGGATGTGTAATGGGGAAGATAACGGTAACTGGGAGCATATGCTGGCAGGCTGAATGTTTTCCTGAGGTAGATAGCAAACATTGGATGTGTAATGGGGAAGATAACGGTAACTGGGAGCATATGCTGGCAGGCTGAATGTTTTCCTGAGGTAGATAGCAAACATTGGATGTGTAATGGGGAAGATAACGGTAACTGGGAGCATATGCTGGCAGGCTGAATGTTTTCCTGAGGTAGATAGCAAACATTGGATGTGTAATGGGGAAGATAACGGTAACTGGGAGCATATGCTGGCAGGCTGAATGTTTTCCTGAGGTGGATAGCAAACATTGGATGTGTAATGGGGAAGATAACGGTAACTGGGAGCATATGCTGGCAGGCTGAATGTTTTCCTGAGGTAGATAGCAAACATTGGATGTGTAATGGGGAAGATAACGGTAACTGGGAGCATATGCTGGCAGGCTGAATGTTTTCCTGAGGTAGATAGCAAACATTGGATGTGTAATGGGAAGATAACGGTAACTGGGAGCATATGCTGGCAGGCTGAATGTTTTCCTGAGGTAGATAGCAAACATTGGATGTGTAATGGGGAAGATAACGGTAACTGGGAGCATATGCTGGCAGGCTTTAAAGATTCCGTACAGAATACCCTGTCAGGAATATGGGGTTAGCGAATGAATGTAACTAAGGAGATTTTTTTTTTTGAGCTGGGACACAAGATCTGAATTGCCTAGACATAGTAAGATCTTTTTAAATTGAATTCCTGTGGTGGCTGCCAAAGAAACAACTACTAGAAAACGGAACTCAGTCTAAACCAACCATACTTGAGTTAGTGAATATTATAACAAGATATAAAAAAAAATCAAAAGAGGAGGTGGGATCTTTAGAAAAGGGTAGGAGTAAATTGTATAGAAAAAATGGATATTGTGGGAATAATACATGTAGAAAAATGTTTTGGAGGAGGAATGAGGTTTAAGAGAAAGCAAGAACTAAACAGTTTGTGTAATGGTTTCATTATAGAAATGTATATGTGATGTGTAATGTTTGTAAAGGTGAACTTGTTAATATGTTTATTACTTTTGTGTAAAAGTAAGTTTGCCTATGTCACAAGTGATAATTTAATAAAAGTGTTTAAAAAAAAAAGATGATCTCTAAATTCACTATGTCCAGATGGCTGTCATAGTGCATCTGTTTTATTTATAATTCAGCGGGCTTGCCCCTTTCAATTAAACATAAAGAAAATTTCACCAGGGCTGGCTTTCTCAGCAGTTCATTGGTGGAGGATTTGTGCAGTAGCTTTGCGGTCTACAATACACACCATTGTCAAACATTAGAAGCTGAATCTTATCTCAAGTTCCAGAGCAGCTTTCTGTTCCACCATTCCCAAGGATATTCTGCCATGAAACCACACAGGATTTCTGCTAGCTGGGGGACTCTGTCCCATAAGTCAAGATGGACTGAGGGGACAGTATAGGATGCGAAAGTTATGTACTTAGCATAATTATAGATCCATGTTGTCCTCCTCCATACATCTCAACAATCCTCCCTCCTTCCCCTTTCCAAATTGTCACATGCCGTTTTCTTCTGGAGGTTTCTGATTCACCTAACCTAATGCCTTTTCACATTGTTGTTACCAGGTAGGATTCTTTCTTCCCTTGAGAGTGTTTTTTAGTCTGTTCTGGGGTAGACTTGATCTGAGGAGTAGCCTAAGCACTAAGCATTATTGGAGAGGGCATGCTTGACCACTGGAGAAACTTGAAAGTTTTAGATGTATCAGATCCATCTCATGGTGGCTAACCCAAAAGTAGCAAAGGACAGAGGGGGCACCAAGACTCTGTATTTATAAGTGCATAACTTTAATTTAAAAAAACCTGCATCATGTTATGTTGATATTGTTATCCAGTATAAACTGTTTATATAAAAATGAAAGAAAATACGTTCCTGTTTTATGAACTTTGTTTGGAGCGAAGTGAAACTGATTATCTTCTGGTTCTGCCTTTGCATTTAAAAAGGGGAGAGGATCAGTTTATGTGGCAGCTAACTGCTGGTGAATTGTTTTCTGTATGTAGAAGTTCCTATCAAGATACTATTGTTTTTAAAGAGCTGGTTGTTCCACTGTGTTAGCAAGCTAACTATATAGCACATTTCCTTTTTTAGACAAACACCACCAACTTTTCACGATTAAAAAACTTGAGAAAAGAAAACGTGAAAATGAAACAAATAAATCACTGCCAATGCCAATGTAAATAGTTTAGCGCTTTCATTCGATTTAATGCATCGAACTTCATCAGAAATGGACAACAATCTCAAATCCAACACTTTAAATACAGAATCATTATTTAATTGTCCAATCAAAACCATATGTGTAGACACACACTTTGAATTTTAAAGATGGCATTGCTAAAAATCATAGCAGTATTGAAAAATGTTTTAAGATGCATAATTTAATAATGATACCTGTTATTTAAAAGACATTTAACATTCAAAGTACCATTTAACCCAGGTTGACTTGTCAGCATTTAAAAATGCTTGGCATCTTAGTTCTCTAATTTCTAAAGCATTGTTAAACCCAGACACGTAAG
The DNA here is from genome assembly GCF_019279795.1 of Protopterus annectens. NCBI lineage: Eukaryota > Metazoa > Chordata > Ceratodontiformes > Protopteridae > Protopterus > Protopterus annectens. The sequence goes on from NC_056729.1 coordinate 776,093,285, forward strand.
GTAATACATTAATAGAGTCTAAAACAAAAAAGACAAATTTCTTAAAATTTGTGCATTCAATAGCATGCTTTGCTAAGGCATTGTTCAAATCTTTGTTTTTGATTGCTAAGCAATGCTCATAAATTCTCTTATAAAGTGCCGTAATGGTTTTGCCTACATAAAAATGATGGCAGGTGGTACAAGAAGCTAAGATACCACAAAGTTTGCAATTAAACCTGCCTTTACTAGTTGCCATTTTCTGAATGTACGTAAAATGTATACTTCTAGAAGAGTCAATATATCTGCATTGCCTACAGTTGTGACATGGGTAGGTGCCTACAGGGCCACAAAGACTCTCAGATGATTTGTATTCTCCTAGCTCTAAAATGGACTTCACACTAGCTACTTTTTATAATTGAAAGTAGGATGATCACCTAACACTCTAGCTAGGTCTCTGTTACCTGAAATCACCTTCCAATTGTTAGAAATTGCCTGTTTGATATTTTGAGAATCTAAACAATTTGGAATAGGAAAGGCACAATCCATTTTATTATCTTCTAAATTACTAATTTTGAGGTGAACCCACTGGTTAAAATTGGTGAGAATTTCTCCATTCTTACAGTGATAATTTATTCTTGTATAGCTTTCAACTTCTCAGCTGGATAACCTTTTTGAACAAACATGAAAACCAATGTGTTTGTTTCAGAAATAAAAGTCTCTTGATCTGATATGAGTCTGCTTGTATAACTCATCAGCAGACTCATTCCAAATAAAAAAAAACAAATCATCTATGTATCTTTGATACATAGAGACATGTTTTAAATCTGTCCAGTTTAGTCAAATGAGACAATTCCCACCAACTTAGAACCAAATTGGCTACCTCCCATAGCTACCCCACAGGTCTGAGTGTATATCTTTCCATCAAAAATAAAGAAGTTATTTTTCAGTACCAATTCTAACAATAAACAAATGGAGTGAACCATAACCTCTCCAAATGTAGTGTATCTAGTTAAAAATTTTTTAACAAACTCTATGCCCATAGTCTGATCAATAGATGTATGCAGTGATGAAAAAGAGGGTTAGCTGTATCCTTGTGGATTTTCAATATTCTGAACAGAAATCCTAGCATGGGTTTCTCAATGACAAGAAATTCATAGGTAGCCAAATTAATATAATTCTTGTTAAGCAAATCCATCAATCTGTTATCAATAGTTATAAAACTCCTTCTAACCATATATTTACTAACTGATAATTCTTTTTGTCATTTAATAAACTTTTTATATGTGTTTTAGAGTCAGACACCTTCATAATAACTAGCCCATTCCCTTTATCAGCTTTCGTAAACCAATATTGCTGGTTATGTCTCAGATTTTTCAAAGAATTGAATTCACTCTTGTCAAAATGAACTTTTCTACTGTTGTCATTCACTTTTCTGTAATTATTACAAATAAATCTAATGTCATTTTCACAGAGTTCATTAAAAACATTTAATGTAAGGGTTAACCTAGGGTTAATAGTACTAGTTTTTTTACGTTTTGTATTAGATCCAAATTCCACCCCATCAAAAGCATAACATAAATTAAATTTTCTAACATACAGTTTAAAATCCAAAATTGTATCTATTAGTGGTGCTTTGATTGAGGGAACAAAGGAAAAAAAACTTTTTCTAGTACCATTTGTTGTACATCAGTCAGTTCCAAATCACTCAGATTATAGATTTTACTAATGGAAACTATCTCTTGCGATATTTCCACTTCTTTCTGTTCCCTACATTCTCTTTCCCTTTGGACTTCATCCCATTGTTGTTCCCGTCTGGTGACGTTAGATGAAAAGAATTACTTGAACCATGATAAATGCTGGTACTAGTGCCTTCTCCTGGATTGTTAACAACACTAACATTATGCACATTGTTATTGTCCAAACTAGTAACATTGTTATTATTATTAGCAACTCTAGCATTGTTAACATCTAGTTGGTTATTTCTAGCATTGTCAACAGTTAATACAGCTGTTTTAGAATTTAACAAATATGCTGAATTGTTGGCATAAGACAAAGAATCGTGCGCCAGTTTTTTCTATTAATCAAACTAGCAGCATGTCTCTGTAACTTAGCTTCAGTACCATCATATAATGCTCCAAAATTAACATTGTTCAAAATAGTCATTCAATTCATTAATTTCTTGTTTTAACACATTAATTTTTGCTATGTTATGCTTCACCAATATTTTCAAAGCTTCTACCCCAGTGTTGTTATACAATTCAACAAGCTTTGAAAAAATAATGTCCGAATGTGCAATTCCGTTGGGAAAATGGTAACATCTTAACCCAAACAGCATTTGTTTGCACTCAATGCAAGTCTGTAATTAAAAGTTGTCATATTCCAATGAACATAGTTTGAACAAATTTTTTTCTAAATTAAAAATGTTAGACTTACACTTTGGCGCCTTTGCTTCAAGTCCAGTAGTGCCACTAAAAATAGGCATATTATTGATGAAACTCCCAACACAAGCAAAAGGATGAAATCACAGTTAACAAAACCTTCACCGTGATTATTTTTGACTCTCGCTATCACTGTAGAGTCACTACCAGAACTGCTAGCCAAAGACTTCCTGTTTTGTAAGATAGAAACGACTGTAGAAACAGGAAAATTATATGAATTTGAAGCTGCAGCAGTTCTGTCTAATAGCAGTTGCGCCTTCTGCATTGCTATATTCAGACTGTTAGTAACAGTACTAAAGTCTTCAGATACACTATAAGTGCTAACGTTAAGATTGTCATCCGAGTTACAATTTGGTGGCGAAACTGTGGTTTGATGCATGGTAGATCCACAATTCACAGTAGTGGCAGCCATTCACAAGTCCCAGAGATGGGAAAAATGTAAAACTAAAATTAGACAAACACCACCAACTTTAGAAGCTTAAAAAACTTGAGAAAAGAAAACATAAAAAATGAAGCTAATAAATCACTGCCAACACCAATGTAAATAGTTTAGCGCTTTCATTCAATTTAATGCAACAGACTTCATCCAAATTGGACAACAATCTCATGTCCAACACTTTAAATACACAGTCATTAATTAATTATCCAATCAAAACAATATGTATAGACACACTCTAAATTTTAAAGATACATTGCTAAAAATCATAGCAGTATTGAAAAATGTTTTAAGATGCATAATTTAATAATGGTACCTGTCATTTAAAAGACATTTGACATTTAAAGTACCATTTAACCCCGGGTGACTTGTCAGCCTTTAAAAATGCTTGGCATCTTAGTTCTCTAATTTCTAAAGCATTGTTAAACCCAGACACGTAAGGTAATACATTAATAGAATCTAAAACAAAAAAAGACAAATTTCTTAAAAATTTGTACATTCAGTAGCATGCTTGGCTAAGGCATTGTTCAAATCTTTGTTTTTGATTGCTAAGCAATGCTCATAAATTCTCTTATAAAGTGCCCTAATGGTTTTGCCTACATAAACATTATGGCAGGTGGTACAAGAAGCTAAGTAAACTATACCGCAACTTTTCATTTAAACCTGCCTATACTAGTTATTTTCTGAATATGCGTAAAATGTATACTTCTAGAAGAGTCAGTATATCTACATTCCCTACAGTTGTGACATGGGTAGGTGCCCACAGGGCCACAAAGACTCTCAGATGATTTGTATTCTCCTATCTCTAAAATGGACTTCATACTAGCTACTTTTTTATAAATGAAAGAAGGATGATCACCTAACACTCTAGCTAGGTCTCTGTTACCTAAAATAACCTTCCAGTTGTTAGAAATTGCCTGTTTGATATTTTAAGAATCTAAAAAAATTGGAATAGGAAAGGCACAGTCCATTTTATTGTCTTCTAAATTACTAATTTTGAGGTGAACCCACTTGTTAAAATTGGTGGGAATTTCTCCATTCTGAAAGTGATAATTTCTTGTATAGCTTTCAACTTCTCAGATGGATAACCTCTTTGAACAAACATGGAAACCAATGTGTTTCAGAAATAAAAGTCTCTTGATCTGTTATGAGTCTGCTTAAATTAATAATCTGTCCACAAACCAGATTGAGTTTCATAAAAAGTTGATGTCTGCTACGAAAATGAAGGAAATTATTTGTGTAAGTATCCTTTCTGTACACCGTGCTGACAAATCTCCTTCCTCCTATGTACATAATGATGTCAAAATCTAAAAAAATGAACATTCGTCGCTATTCCACTTAGTACAAACTTCAATCCATATACATGGCTATTGATCTCATCCAGTAAATTGTATAACTCATCAGCAGACCCATTCCAAATAGAAAACAAATCATCTATGTATCTTTGATACATAGAGACATGCTTTAGAAATTAGAGAACTAAGATGGCAAGTATTTTTAAATGCTGACAAGTCACCCGGGGTTAAATGGTACTTTAAATGTTAAATGTCTTTTAAATGACAGGTACCATTATTAAATTATGCATTTTAAAACATTTTTCAATACTCCACTGTAGAATCACGAACCTCCACTTTTAATGCACAATCGCAACCCAGACTTTTTGAGAAAAGACCATGGGCCGGATTCACGAAGGCTTGCACGGAGTCTAAGAGTAGAGTAAGACTTCATGCAGCCAACATGTCTGCCGAACGATCCAGGAACAGCTGGCAGGGGCGTACAAGAAAGTTCCTAAAACGACTCTTACATGGACAGGGTTAGATTATGCAAATTACCTCATTTGCTGCCGAAAGCTATGCAAATGAGGTAAATTTGCGATCCAGGAAATCCTAACGTGTCCGAGTAAGAGTAGTGTTATTTGCAGAAATGTACTCAGTTGTCAACTGAGCACTGTTCTGCAAATAGCAAAACGGAGCCGTAACAGCTCCAAATAAAGGATGCATCCAGTTGAGGAAACATGCCAGTGGCCAAATATACGGCCATTGGCAATGTTTCCCGTTGCAAAATAAAAAAAAAATAAATATTTTTTTTTACCTCGCTCTCCGATGTTTAAGCATAGCACAGTGCCGCTCAAATGTGCTGCGCTCTAAAAATCAGAAAACCAAAAAATAAAAGGCACAAATTGGGAATTTATTCAAAATATTAATCTGCCATGCAAGTGAATGGCAGGCTGAAGACAACATGGCAACTGAGTAGAGGTTGCTAAGGGGGGAAGCTCAGTCTGAGAGATGTAACTAAGCATTGGTAGGCAATCCTATGCAAATGAGGATAAGATTAGCGAATCCCAATATTCCCTGCTATGTGAACCATGTCCCTAGAGTGTAAGAGTAGGAAAAGGGGAGTAACAGAGTAGGAGATGGGTGACATCATGAGGGGGTATGTATGAAAAAGACTGTAAGCTTATTGGAGCAGAGTGGCATGTGGTTGCTGTGAGTTACTCAGGACTAAAAGAGGTGTGTCTACAGTTGTCTAAATTGAAATCAAGAAACTGAAGGTGTACGCTGCGGCTATCACTAAAGTTTCTTGCAAAGCTGCTTACACTGTGTGCGCACATATAAACCCGTCTAAGCCTGTGTGCGCGGGTGTAAGGCCGTCTAAGCTAGTATACATGAATGTGCACCTGCCTAAGCCCGTGTAAGCCTGTGTACGTGCGTGTGCACGGCGCTGCCCCCTGTGGAAACAGAAATGGGAAAAGGAAGGAAAGGAAGTAGTAGGAAGTTAACCAAGGAGAATTAGCAGAGCTGCCAGGTGAAATCAGTCAGAATCAGCCAATTACACAGGCAGTACACTAGCCCTGCCCAGCCCAGCACCTAAAATTGTGCAAACAGCATTCCCCCATGTTTTTCTCAGAAACACTGCAACACTGCAGTCAGCAAAGAGAAGTGAAAACTTAAAAAGCTTAAACTGAGACATAAAAATGTTAGGGGCTGCCATTGCTGTTATAAGGCAACATGTGCAAGATGCTAAGGGTGGTGCCATTGCGAATGCTGCTGAGCAACCCACAGTGAGGAGACGGAGAAGAGTGTACAGACCCAGGGTAACCTACCAGGGGCTACATGAGCTGGAGATAGTGGAGCGCTATAGAGTGGACAGAGAGCTCCTGCAGCAAATTGTTGAGCTGTGCAGGCCACACCTCACACACAGAACCAACAGAGGGGAACCCATCCCAGTAGAAACCAAGGTATGTGTTGGCCTAAGAATACTAGCAACAGGTACCTTCCAGAGACCAACTAGTGATATGATGGGGATTTCACAGGCATCAGCATCAAGGGTACTGCACCAGTTCCTGAATGCCATGTCAGCACATGTTGGTGATCATGTATAGTTCCCCAATACCCGTGAGGTATTGGCCAGCAATATGCGTCTCTTCCAGCAAATAGCGGAATACCCTGAGGTAGTGGGTGCAGTTGACTGGATGGGCACATCAAAGCACCAGCTGGTGAGCAGGGTAGGGCCTACATCAACCGCAAGGGCTTCCACTCCATCAACTGCCAGGTCGTGTGTGATGCCCAGGGCATAATACTGAATGTGTGTGCTGGCTGCCCTGGAAGCTACCACGATTCCCATATGTGGCATCTGGTGCAGCTGTACCAGACATTTGCAAATGGGGACATCCCTGACGGTCACCTAGTGGGGGATGTTGGATATGCACTGGAGCCGTGGCTGATGACACCCATCAGAAATGCACACACACCTTAACAAGAACTCCATAATGAGGCACACGCACAAACACAAAATGTAATCGAGCATGTGTTTGGGATGCTCAAGTCATGGTTCCGGTGCCTGGACACATCTGGTGGAGCCTTGCAGTACTCACCAACTACATGTAACTAAATTGTCATGGTATGTGCCATGCTACACAATCTGATCCTGCGAAAACAGCTGCAGCAGGAACAGCATGGGGCAGGGCCAAACAGCCCCCCACCATTGCCAAGGCCTGCACAGGCACAGTGTGACTCGGAGGAGGAACAACCTGAGCCTGCCCCAGTAGGCAGAAGGAGGCATGCCCAGTATGCCTTGTCCTTGGCAAAGAGGCAACGCATAGCACATACACTAGCTCAGTAGGAACCCTGGAAATGATACCTCTCACTGACTCGCACATAAAATAAAAGGGATGCCCAACTTGACACTACCTGTTTCCAAACATGTATAGGGAGTGTAGTATGTGCATCCGAAATAGGCAGCCCTGCAGCACCACCTGAGGCATGATTGCCATGTATTACGCATTATAAAGCAGTGCTAAGCAGCTTTTACCAATATGTAGTATATGTAAACAAAATTGCTCGTGCAATGTTGGCCAAAGTCGGCCCAAGCTGAGCAAAGTCAGTTAAACATGCTCATATCTGCTTTACTGTACCTTAAGCAGCCTGGTCTGGCCAGCATGAAAATAAAAAGCAGTGACAGGGCTTGAATCCAGGATACTGTGCACTATAGTCACAGTACTGAACCACTAAGCCATGATAGCATTACAGTGGTACAGACACAGCAGGACAATTGTACACTAATGCAAACACAAAGCAATGCTGTATCATGCCCCTAATGAGTAACCTCACCCACATGCCTATGCAGACAGAGAACATCAGGCCAGGCATTGTGATGTGGGTTGTGTAGGCTATGAAGTCGCAAGCTAATATGTGTGCCAATGGACGCTAAAACCTGTAGTATACTAGTATGCCTCAAGCCAGTATGACAGGCAACAGTACAGACTGTAATGGTGTCCTGTACATAGCAGTGCAGGCACAGCAAATGTGTATAAGTGTCAGGTGAAACCCATCCTATGTACACCCACAGTAACAATCCGATGTACCCACGGTTAGAAATGTACAAAGAATAGCTGTCCCCCTTGTATGTAGAAATGTTGATAGGTCTATGCAAAGTGTCTCATGGAAACCCTGCAGGCATAGCATGATCCCTGTTGATCCATGACACAAAGGTGAGGCCTGCTGTAAAAATACACCTTGATTTACCATACACATATGGTATAAATGTGTATACTGTGCGTGCTCACACACTCCAACAAATGTAGTGGATTTCAATCTGCATCACACTGAAAGGTCATACTAGGCATGCTCACACACTTAAACAAACTAAGCAAATGTCAGGCAGGAAGATACTGAAAGGTCATACTGGGCATGCTCACACACTTAGGCTAAATACGGATGTGATGATAAGGGATCTATGGACAAACGTGTATAGTCATCTCTACTTCCAGAAACACATTCACAAAGTGGTCTGAAAATCCTGCTATGTGTACACACAAACTGCCAAGGTCTGTGCATGTAGGTCAAAGGAGGTTGCCACTACTCAGCAGTCATCAGACCTGTCAGAGACTACCACAACACACTTGCGAGGAATCTGACCAGGCACGTTCATCAACTAGAAAGAACAATGAAGAACCTTAACAAGGGGATCACTGGCCTCAAATAGTTGCCCCATGCAACAAGAATGAATGTAACCCAAGCTGTACTCAGTGGCATACTGTCTACACAGCAAATCTCTGCCCAACAGACAGGTCCATGTCATGGTTACACTCAGATCTGTTCTGAGTTACAGCTCAATGGCACTAAATGTACAGAGCCAACTGATATTGGCAACATCCTGGCAGGTAGGATCAGTGTTAACTTTACTCCCCTCTCACCCATGAAAAAGCACATGTCTGTAATGGAAGACTGCAAAGTTGCTGTCATCACGGCTACACAGGTAAAAAAAACACTCTTCTAAGCCAGTATCACAGCAGCCATGGGACTAGATAACTTCCCAGGCTGTGTAGTATCTACTTCCCTGAAGTAAACATTAACATGGAGGTTCTGTGGCTACTGACGTTTCCAGAGAACTGCAAACTAGGAGCCATCATTGTAAACACTAAAGATCTGTACATTCTACAAAAGGGCCTCACTGAGACAGATGGCTGTTGTCCAAGGCATGGGCTGTAGCTTAATGCCAAAAGGTGCATTATCATCACCTTTGTTAAAATCTCTGTAGCCAAGAACTACAACTTAGGTGGTAGTATACCTCACAGTTTAAGTGTGACAAGAGACCCTGGGTCACGGGTGGACAGTGGATGCAACTGTGATGAGTACATTCCCACAGTAGTCAGGAAACCCTCTTATGTGGCACACCTCATCACAAAATGTGTCTCATGCAGAATAAAAGAGGACATTGTTCCCCTCTACTCACCACTCACTAGAACTATAAAAGAGTAAAATGCCACTGTTGCTGTGTACCTCACAAGACAACTACAACAACTTGAAAGCCAGCAGCAATACCTCACAAAGAGCATTAGTGGCCTGAAATACATGCCATACACAGACCTTCGCAAAATGCTCCATCTGTACTCCCTTGCATATCACCTACTCATAGGTGTTCACTGCGTAACATCCAAAGCTATGTCAGATTTGCAGCTGTTGGATATGATCCACGTAAAACACTCACAATCACCCTGACCTTTGGATCCAAGACCACGAGTGAAATATAAAAGGAAGTGGTGTAGCTATTTACCTTATGGATATCCACACCTCCAGGTTACTGCCACAGCATGAGGCCTTGGAGACCATGCAAGTGCAACTAACATTGGGCAAAGCTGCCCATCAGATTGTAGCCTGCTACAGATCATGTAACTTGTCTCACGAACCTCACTCAATATTCTGGAGAACAATGGCAAATATAAAGGTCCTATCAAACACCATTATATGAGGAGATTACAACTACCCAAACAATGAGTGGGTGAATTACTTGTATACAACGTCATTTGCCCAATGTGTCCTAGAGTTAAGAAACTCTAACACCCTGGAACAGCAGGTCAGCACGCAGTCTAGAGGTGCAACATACTGGACATGATCATCACCAACATGGGGTACCAGTGTTCCACAACAGAGATAAACCCCTCGCTGGTAATATCAGATCATTAAGTAATCACACTGGACATCCACATCCCGCACCCACACCCAGTCAATGAAACCACTGTGAAGACATTTTCAGAAGCAAACAGCACACTTCCCAAGACCAAAGTTGAAAGTCCCAAAGCCCTCTTGCTATAGGATAATGGTATACAATCTGCCAAATCATGTACAAGTGTATCCTATGAGCATCTACAGGGATGCATGGATCGAGACATCAGAAATAAAACCAAGATGCACTCCTCCAAAAATAAGAAAACAATCTGGTGGTCATTGCCCATAAATAAGCTACACAACAGAAGGAGGAAACTAACACCTGATAGAGCCAACTTCACTAAAGGAAAGGCATCACCGATCATTATTAGGATGAAACAGTGATCGCTCATAAAATAATCCAAGCACAGTTTCTAAAGACAAACTGCCAAGGAATGTAAGAATAACAACCACAAAGCCTTCTGTAGCTATATCAGACATGTAGGTGTCAACTTCCAGATATGCTGTCAGCTACTGAAAAAAAGTAATGACATACACCAAACCAACTTTCATTGCCCACACCCAGGGGGACAAGTGCAGTGTAAACTCCCCCCATCACTCCCAAAAGGGCCTGTGTCTATCACAGAAGGATGCAGAGACACAGACGTCACGGACATGCATGTAAAGACAGCCCTCACCAAAGCTAAGAACATAGCATCAATGTGACTATAAGTTGTCCCAGGCTGCATCTTACACTAGGCCCACAAGGAACTACACCCTCACCTACATTCACTGTCCAGACTCAAGCGTATCACAGGCTATGTACCCAAAGAATGGCATACACTAACAATCATCCAGCTCCACAAAGGGTGTGCCAAAACAGAACCTGGAAACCATTGCCCAACATGTGTACTCAGCCTGGTCTACAGAGCTATTGAGCAAATCGTCATGGAACCCATACACTGAGACATTGGAGATCTCCAGACACTGGACTCTACACAACTTTGCCTTGTTAAAGGCATAGCCTGGCTCCCAAACCTAGTTGACGTATTTAAAACAGTTACCATGAACATAGATGGAGGTGAAAGTAGACCACACAGCCCACCTGGTCCTCACTAAGGGCTTACCACACCATTCCCCACTCCGTCATCATGGACAAGTGTACCAGCTTGAACATGAACAGCTATGTCACAGGATGGGTGGCCAAGTGGCTCACAGATCAAACACACACGTTCATAGTTGCGGGTGCCATGTCCAACTCTAAGCCAGTCACACATGGCATCACACAGGTCTTGGTCCTGGGACACCACCTCTTCAGTCGATACTGCTCAGAGGTACAGGCAAGCATGGCAGGTGTTAGGCTGAACAGATTTGCAGATGACTGGAAACTGTGGTCCAGAATTGACTGTACAGCTGATACAGAGATCCTCTAGAAGTGTCTTACAGAGACAGATACCTGGTGTCAAACAATGCCCTCAAGCTGAATGGCAAAGAATGCATAGTCATCCTCTTTGGGTAATACAAAGTGCACACAAATTACCACATAGGTGGTAATCCAGCATGTACGGAGAAAGTCATTATGGCCCTGGGGACACAGGTAGATAGTAAACTCACCTTTGATGATCACATGGCCAAAGTGTTTAGACATTCGTTCAATGTAGGCCATCTAATGTCACATAATGTAACACACTTTGTATAGTCTGATGATGTCACCATTCTACAAATATACCTGTGGAAAAGAAAACCCCCAGTAATATGTATAGCGCGTCATGTTAATGTGTACTCCCCTAGTATCATGAAGTAGTTAGGTAGGGGTTTGAATCCTGCACTGAGCAACTGTGTGTGTGTGTGTGTGTGTTCCCCTTGGGAAGGAACATCCTTTTAGGAGAGTAGTGAAACACCTCAAAAGTGGTAATGTATCCTTTGTCAAGTCTGATGATGTCACCATCCTACAAATATACCTGTGGAAAAGAATACTCCCAGTAATCCGTATAGCTCGTCGTGTTAATGCGTACTCCTCTAGTATCATGAAGTAGTTAGGTAGGGGTTTGAATCCTGCACTTGGTGAGTGTATGTGCTGTATGTGTGTGACACTGTTGGTCAATATGTTGTTGGTTTTGGTTTTACCACTGTATGACATATCAGTATGCATTGCACATGTGAGCTAGCTGTGTGTCAGATACGTATCTGTACATGTTACCTCAATGATTGCATGTGTGGGAACCCTGCTTTCGCCAAGAACACAGCTGTCATCCTTGTCAGATTGTGCTGCTGCTTCCCAGACCTTAGGTCACATCTGTATGCTTGTGACAAGGCCAGCCACTGCAGTGATCCCTGGCCTAGGTCATCGGTGTCACACAAAGTCATTACAATTCCTATTGGAATGTGTGAGTGAGGGTCTATGGCCGAGGTATATGTCAGACCTGTTCAAAAGCAGCAAAGTCTGTCCTTGATGACTATTCATAGGTGTAGAACAAACTGTGGATATGCATGCAGACCCCTTATTGCTTATGTGATCCACCAAGGGATGCCAAAATACCTTTGGAAATGTGATTAACAAAGGAGAGATGACATAACATTTGGTTGCATGTACACATCGGTACCTGCTCATCATGCTGGTGGCTACTACTTATGTGGTACTGTGGGGATAATATGTTCCTTATAGGTGGATGACTATGCTTAGTTTGGCTTATAGGTTTACAGCATGGGTTTGACAACAGACATCTGTCTGTATGATACCCTTGTGGAGTATGTGTGTGTCATCTGGAGAATGCATTATAGGCCACAGTATGCATTACCAGACATGGACGTACATATCCCTACTGTGATTGCTTGTACCTAAGAGAGCTATATGGCAAACAGGAGTGGTCTCAGTAATGGGTGCAGGTGAATACCAGTGGTTACTGGCATTGTATAGTACATGAAGGATCCAAATGTTGCTGTGTGTCCTACATCTGTGTGTCAGTTGTCAAGACATTATCTAACGATTGGTTATGGTCAGGCTGTTGAAGTGATGTATACCACCAGAATGCAAAACAATGACAGATAGTAACAGTATCACCTACAGCACAGTGTCAAACCATGTCATACACACATGTGTAGTCAGGTTCCGGAATGTGTAGTACAATGCATACTGGCCACCAATAAAAACTATGGAGTGTTACTGTGTAATACAGAGCATGTCACCCTGGCCATGTGTCCACTATGCACGCACATGCAGACAGTGCACCTCCACCATGTTCACAACTGTACACCTGCAAATCTGTGCTACACACATCCCACACATACTGTCGACTCTCTAACACATGCTGCCAGTAATGCACACATCAGCCAAGTGACACATGGTCGGACAACACACAATTGCTACCAACACTGGTGTAAACAGCACTACAATGACAATCATAGCTTTAATGCATCATGCCTGCTCAGCTGCACCTTCAAGCATATCATTACACTCTACAGCTGACAACATGCTAACATTGCTATACTGCTATATAGACACCCTGTGCATCAGCACCATGGTAGCCTGTTCCTGCATCGATGTTACAGATGACAGGAGGCAGCACAGGTTTCATCATATGCACAGGGTGTGTTGTTGGTTCGCCAGAGGCCTACAGTGAGCCATCCAATTGACATGTATATGTGTGTGTGTGTGTGTGTGTGTGTGTGTGTGTGTGTGTGTGTGTGGCAAGAATACTGTAATGAGCCAATGCTGTTGTAATGTGTGTGGGTATGTGTTAGCCCTAGGTGTCTGGAGTATGCATGTGTGTCTGCATGCACGGTACCTGTGCCTGGCAGGGGTGCTACTGACACTATAAGGTACTAAGCCAGACTGGGTACTATCCCCAGAGGTGGATGGATGTACACTGGACACAGGTCCCTGCTGGGATTGTCTGGAGCCACGTGGTCTTCTAGGACATACTATGGACAGCCCACCTCCAACATTGCTGGGGCTGGTACTGGCACTACGGGAGCGGCTGTGGCTTGAGGGACGTCCGCGGTAACTGCCAGCTGCTGATGTTGCTGGCATACATCCACGTCAACGTCTCAACCGCCCTGCACTGTCCTGACACCTGGACATGACATTGCATAGGATATCTAATGTCTCTCCCCAGCGTCTATCAGTGACCTCGGTGTAATGTCGGATGGCACCTGCTAGGTCATGGATACTGTCAATGACAGCGGTGTTATGGGCCCTCTGTGCCCTTAGTCCCTGTCTGGTGTACCGTTCCACACATGCCTGTGCCTCCATGACAGCCTGGAACATGCGTGATGTTGTTAGACCTATGGCACATCTGCCAGTGGCATGATGAGCATCAGTGCTCCTACGAGAACCCCTGGACATCTGCCTATGTGGTACCCTTCCAGACATCTGGTATGGCTGCTGTGTTGGGATGCATGTGCCATGGATACCACACTGTCCTGGCCAATGCCAACAGTACGCTGTCCCTCAGCTATGGGCATTGGTGATGGATGTATTGGCAGTATGACTGTATGCATGGATGGGGTGGACAGCTGTGTGCTGTCAACTGGTGGCCCAATGACAGACCCTGGCAAACACGCCTGTGCCTCAACACACCTATCTTCACTATCACTATGTGGCTCAGTGACATTAGTTTCCCTGCTGCAGTGAACCAGCCCTAACACAGCACCTGTGGGAGGGAGACAGGAAACGCACTTTACGACCTGTACATGATGTCGGCACACATGCACACATGAACACATGCACACAAATACACTCCTCACTACAGCAGATACACACACATACCACCAGCAATCCAAAACATTCTTAATAGTGGTTGAAGGTGGGTTACAGTATCACAAGGCAAACGGTCATATCACACATGTCAGCATGCAGAAAGTTTGTTGCTCAAGACCATGGAGTGCGAGTGTAGACAGCCCGGGTTAATAACAGTATACATGGCTTTGATGCATGTGTGCTGTTGTTCAGTGATTGGCCTCACAGCCGCACGTTACATGGGTTTGTAAGGTGCCCAATAGGGAGCATTGACTAACATGAATGTGTTGTGTTGAAGAGTGTCGCACAGCCCATTGATAGGCCTCCACCCCTCAGATATATCATGTGTGCTGTGTGGATGACGTGGGATACTGAAGTGTGACCTTACAGCGGGTGTCTGGATACGCTATGTGTAGCATGTTAAGGTGTACTGCGTATGACAAAGTTGTGTATGTTGTGTACATGTGTATCAACTATGCCTATCCAATGTCCAGTACGGTGTTGCCACAATTGTGTGTGCTGCTCTGTGTATTGCATGTGTTTGAGGCAGCTACTGTCATTACTGAGATGTGCATAGTCTCATAGCAAACATGCACAGCATGCATTAGGCGTAGGTGTGTTACATGTACATGGCCTACACCTCACCTATGACATGCACATTTCATTAGCAATATTAAAATTATAACACACTCACCAGCATCGACTGACTGCCTTGCTGTCACACCAGAGGGACCTACAAGAATATGAGACATTTTGTCAGTGGCCACAACTGTGCCATTGCTACTGTGAGTTAGCTAAACTACAGTAGTACAACATTCGAAAGTCATAGGCGTACATATAATATTCCTAATATCAGTATTGCACAGCACTATGCAGCACAACTGCTAAACACACAGTACACATGTCACATATGCATAATCTACCAATACAGATAACAGTAGTCTACAGATAGGTCATGTTACCTGCAAGCTCCATGTCAACATGCTGGGTGGCTCCGGCCTCCATGATGACACATGTAAGTTGCTGTTCCTGTGGTTGGCCAGGAGCCACCATGCTTAGGAGCAGCTCCTCCACTCTGGTGAGAAGGGGATGAATGGCAACCCCACCACCTGTGGCAAGCTGTTGTCGACGGATATCAGACGCACGCCGCCAGACATGTCTGATTAAATCACTGCAGTGATGGCGTACCTGCTCATATGTCCGGTTATGCATGCCTGTGTCATTTACCCGACTAACGAGATCTTGCCACAGTGCAGTTCACTCATGCTGGTCCTGGCTGGTTCTAGAGAACAGCAAGGTGTAGTACTGCACCAGGCTGTTGTGTATTTCCGCCTCCTCTGCAGCTGTATAACACAGGCTTCTTTGGTGGGACATACCCCTGGAAGACAATTAAACAAGATGTGCGAGAAAGTCATGTGGCACACTTAACATCCTAAAGTACAGATATCAATTACCTGCCATATTTCGCATCCGATTGGTTGTCAGAGGATAGACATGTTCAGTACCACATATTAGTGCTCAGGCCACAACTGGCTGACTGTGCCTGCCACGCTCTGTATATCAAACCATGTTCTGCACAGCAGCAAACAAGAGCCAGTATGTAAGACTATACACCAGTACATGGCACACTGTATGTGACACAATGCACCACCTAGCCACAGTAGGTATATATCAAGCTAATGCATAAAGAAAGATGTCATACATTGCAATGAATGTAAAGTACAGTTACAGTATTACCAGTATACCACAGTAGTCTTTAATGTCAAACCCCTGCCTAACATATGCGCACAGTTGTTGATATAGGTGGCATACTGCTGTACTAGACTGTACATGTTGCTAGATACACACGTATACCCTGTAACACAGATATGATTGAGGGCATGGTACAGGCATAATTACACACACATCAGACATACATACAACACACAAATGTATGCAAACCCAGATGAGCTTTACCTGTGTACCATACAGTACTGTGTGTCACTACTTACAAAACCTTATGTCTGAGGTATGTAATCTGTGAGGACTACAGGTAACACACAAAACCGTGTTTCCAAGCAATGTGAACATACACCATACTGTACTGTTTAGGCCTACAGCTTCAAGTAGTACTACAGTTCATATGGGAGTTGGATTCTCCAGCAGTACCACTCACTAAGCATACATGTATTGCTTTAGCCTACAATGGGACACCATAGTCGACAACAAGGGACTACGTCACACCGTATGCCATACTACTTTTTCTGCCTAGCAATAGCAGACACATCTTTTGCTGGGATCACAGCTAGGACACAAACTACCATGACAGAAACAATTTCACACTAAGCTATCACACCTTTACAGACCTTGCACACATTCACCAACACATTCACCATCACACTCGAGTCAACCTCACATAGCAATTATTGCACTAAGTACATGTGTGTGTGCATCGTGTCATGGGTAGGTAATACGCTATTGGCCCTAGGGCCTACAGCAGCCTAGCCATATGCTACCCTGGCCTTTGACACACATGTAATTTAATTTCACTTGCCCCTGTCAACCAGAGCCACAGAGGTGATTCCCGGGGTGTATTTCCTGTCTCCTAAACAATCATCAGGAGTATTTATGACAACTGCTAATGAGGAGCTTTGTTTGCTATTGATAGGTGGTTTGTTCCAGAATATGGCATGTCTCTGAGTTAGGACTCTATCCCTCCAACATGTGCTGTTTAGTGAGCTGACAAGGTTTAGGGCCCTAGAGCGTGTATCTGGGAGGGATTGTAATATGTTTACGTGGAGGATGTCCAACAGCTATGGGTGTGACATAGCTCTGTATGTTAGGCAGAGGTCACCTCTGGGTAGGCGGTATGCAGCACAGTGTAGCTGTGGTTTTGTGAGTCGATCTGCATAGGTCATCTGTTTGAGGCCGGTATTACTCTTTGTGAGGTATGTCTGTGGCCTTTCCAGTTGCTGTAGTTGTCATGTGAGGTACATACCACATGGGGCATTGTACTCTCTAATGGGTTTTAAGTGTGATGAGTAGAGGGGAACACTGACCTATATTTCCCTAGATGACACACCTTTTGTGATGACGTGTACCACGTAGACAGAGTACATGACTAGTGTGGCACTGTGATTATCAAAGGGGAGGCTACTGTTCACCTGTGTCCCATGTTCCCTTATCACACCTTCGGTGTTAGGTAGACTACGACCTATGTGTTAGTTAATTGGTACAGTGTTCTGGCAGGAAGGGATGGCACTGCAGTGTCAACACTGAGCTTCAGTCCATACCTTGGTCGCCAGGCACCTGTCGCAGTAAGTATGTCCCATGTCTTTCTCCTCTCTCTCTCTCTCTATATATATATATATATATATATGTATATATCTATATATCTATACATCTATATCTATATATATACATCCATATCTATATCCATATCTATATATATATATATATATATATATATATATATATATATATATATATATATATATATATATATATATATATATATATACACACATACATATAAACATCCATTGCTGTACATATAGATGTACATATAGGCACATATACAGTCCACTATTCATGGTGGGAATATCAATTATGCGACAGTTGTGAGATATACAGTTATGTAATAATATTGCACAGTGTTGTGCAGACTGCGTTGAAGGTGTCCTCAGCCCATGTAGCTTTAGCAGGCCTCACTGGCTGCAACACTGCAAAACTGACAGAGCATACCCACAGCGTTTAACCACCACATGTCATATACCAGCACTGCATGCTGTTTTCTTTGCCACACACTACAACCTACATAGAAATATGCACATAACAACCTTCAACAAGGGGTATATATATATATGTATATATATATATATATATATATATATATATATATATATATATACACACACACACACACACACCCTTCACAAACAGTTGCAGTATGTCTCTTGCCCTATGCACATGTACAGATACATATAGATACGTACTGCTGCCACATATGGATGATTCACAGTATGTAGAGTACTCTTCAAAAACATCTACTACATGCCAGCAAATACATATGGGTTACATACCTTTCCTTTGTATTGCTCTGTTCCATCTGTTTTTAAATGAAATATTTTTTTAATTTTAATTTTTTTTTTCTCTGTCTGTTGCTGTTGCTCTTTCTTTTTCTGTGTCTCTCCATTTCTGTCTCTTTGTCTGTGTCTCTGCCTCTGTCTCTCTCTCTCTCTCTCACTCTCGCTCTCTCTCTCTCGCTGTAATGAGATTATTGCATGTGTGGACAGCAAGTACAGCCTGCCTTTCTAGGTATCTGCACATGTGCATGTGATGGCCTCTGCACCAATTGGTGCCCACCATTTACTAATTGCATGCAGCCTGCTGTGTGGTAATTGCAGTACTCACTGTCATAGCAGCCCACTGCTATAAAATGCTTAGTTAGGTAGGCGTAGCCCTTTCAGCTTTCCAAAGTGGGGCCCATGCTTGTTTGCTGTGGACACCATTGTGTCAGTCAGAAGGTTGGTATACTTC
This sequence comes from Protopterus annectens, assembly GCF_019279795.1. Classification (NCBI taxonomy): domain Eukaryota; kingdom Metazoa; phylum Chordata; order Ceratodontiformes; family Protopteridae; genus Protopterus; species Protopterus annectens. The sequence goes on from NC_056729.1 coordinate 776,112,320, forward strand.
TTATATCTGAAGCTAGGGTTGTAGCCAGTGATTTGCATGTTGTACTCACACCTGAATGTTGCTGCTTCTAGTACACACTTGTCAGTGTAGAATTTTACTCCCCCTCCAAATGCTTACACAAGATACATGGGAGTATGTACTTTCTTTTCTAATTAGACAGTTAACTGCCATACAAAAGTAGTTATTGCAATGTATTCCTCTGGCACATGAACTGTTTGTGAACTACTATACTGTAAATATTAATTACCTCACTTCTGAACAGTTTGTTGTTTATTTGTGTTGACATTAGTACAGGCTGCTCAAGACAACTGGACACATTTCAGTACTGTGTGTGCCTACCTATATCCTTGGTAGAGCCTGAATACACAGGTATATTGTTCTTTTGGGTAGGGGTGCAGAAGTACAGAGAGCATTATATATTATTGTGTGATGTTTATCTTGCTTAACATACAGGGTTGCTGTGTTCCTGTTAGTCTAACAAGGCAAGTAGTCTGTCTGCTTAGCTCCCACTTGTGGACATATCCAGAAGGTAGCCAGAGGTTAGCCTATTATTCTTTGTCTGTGCACCACACCGGTCTTTTCTGCACTGGAACAATGGCATTGTCACAGTTGGTTGCTACCTGTACATGGCTACATCCTTTGATATTTCTGTGTTGTACTCCTACATAAGGGTATGCTTGTGGGAATCGTTCCAAAGCTATTTGCAGAGTGTGTAACAGCAGAAAAGTTGAAATGCCTGTGTGTTTCTACCTCTGCCAGGCCTCTTATACACTCAGGTATATATTTGAACAGCCTCAGGGAAAGGTACATATAAGTGAAGTACACCTGTAATATATTACAGACATTAAGTTGAGACTGAGAGAGAATCAGAGCATATGTATTAATACACCTTTTCTGACGTGCATGCAGTGTGTACTCTTACTTATTGACATTGTTCATTGTGTAATTCCCCACTTTTCGGCCTAATGTCAGTACTTTTCAGAGGGATTCTGAGGGACACAGCTAACATTTGTTTACGAATCAGGGACATCCCTGAAAAGCAGTCACAGTTGGGAAGTATGGCTTCTGCCCTATTCAAATATGCCAGTGTTTATCCTGCTCTGATACTGTGTGGGGTTTGTAAAGTGCTACTGTAACTTTATTTCCTGCTAGAATGGCTGGTTCTCTTTTCACAGTCATGTCATGCTATTCCACAACAACTGCTGTTAAAGATCCACAGAACAAGATTTGTGTTATGGCATTCCTATTTTACCTTTACATTCACTCATTGTAATGCATGATATATTTATTACAGCACCAACTTGTATGTCTACTGTGGCTTAGTTGTTCTTCATGCAGTGTAGTGTGTCCAAGGTCCGGGGTTTGAGACTGACAAGGGTGTTTTATTTTGCTGCTCAGCAGAACAAGGGCCCTGCCATGCAGGGTGACTAAAGCACTTTTCAGCAGTTGTAAGTGGGTTTGCATGGGTTTGCGCGACACTTAGCAATACATGGGCACACTCGCTCAAACCCACTAACTACTGCTTAAAAGTGTTTACTCCCGCTAACCCCCGCGCTAATTTCTTTGAAAGAAAAGAAAATGGGAGATAGGAAAGTGGTGAAAAAGGGGGCACAAAGAGGGAAAGACAGTAGGGAAACAAGCTCGGGATGTGCAGGACAGGTGTAGGGAAGGTCCATAGCTGCCCATTTCTTTACCAGCAACAGCTGTGCATATGTTAGAAATTTGGAGTGAAATTTGAAACCTTCCACTCCTGAGAGAGGGGTGAGGACAACAGAGTATGTTGTACTGCCAATTATAATTATCAGTTTACATGTCCAGCAGACGTGTGCGAAATGGGCAGCTATGTATGGGGCGTAATTTTTTTGTAGGAACAAATTGCCCTTTTCTTTTCAGGTGAGAGTGAAATGTGAGGTAGAGGAAGTAGGTATATTTTGGGAGGTAAACAGACAAGACAAACAAGACGCATACAGGGGCGGAATATGACACATGGGATTGGTGAACACAATTGACGGGGACAGATGTTTGGAAATCGCAAGCCCATGAGCCCACAGATGGTAACAGTGGAACTGAGATCCCCACCCATGGGCAGTCACCACTGCACCTTCGCAGCCCCAAAGGTGGCCGTGCTGGGGGCTGCGTAGGAGGGGCAGTCTCACCCGTGAGTCGCGCCACTCTTGCCTCGAGCTGGCTTAGGGGATCAGCGACTGAACACTGGATCTCCCTATGCACCACAGCCCGGACCCTTCGGAGGGTGACAGGTGGCCCTTCTCTGCCCACGCTTGCGCAGGGCGGGATGAGCCCCATCCCCTGCAGCGCTTCCACCCAAAGGTGGCACAGGACCAACGGAGGAGGGAAGCTCGGGCTGGGCACCGGACCTGCTGGTGCCAGGTGCAATTGCCAGCTGAGGAGCGACAGGTGGGTCCGCTGGGACCAGCCTTCCCATACATTCTGTGTTTAGGTGTGTTTAATTACAACATAAACAACAGCATTCCAAATTAGTTGTAACATCATGCAGTAATATTCCCATTAACCCAACACACCAGGGTTCCAACAGTTGAACAGCAAGCATAACACATGCATATATTGAACGACAGTGGACATTCCAACAGCATGCAGGGATGATTGGTGGCAACAGGCCACCAAGATTGTGGTGTTTGAGCAGGGCACATGCATCAAAGTAAATGCAGATATTTATAGAACAATAGGACATATGTCACAGCAAATGTTTTGAGATTAGACATACCCATTGAGGTGTGGAATTAATTGTTTATGCACATACAGTAGGGTGTAAAAAGATACCTCCATTAACATCTTTTAAGTACTTATAGTTTACACTACATTCCTATTGACTGCAGGTGTATGTACCCTACATGTATTATTACACTAGGCAACGTGCATTAGGTTGTGTAATGGGTTTGGCTAGTTCAGTATATACCTGACCTATATCTGACATACTAACTGTCAAAGATGCAGATGTTACTGCTACATAGTTATATATTTTATTTATATTTATATATCTACATAGCTGGATGTGTTCACGTGACATTTTCAGTTATATTTCTACAGAACCCTACATTTCATGTAGCACACTCACATTTCTGGGGAACACATTAACAAGCTACTCGTGAGCAAGATTTACCTATGCATGCCAGCCATTAACCAGCTGTTGAGGACTGTATATATGCTTCACAGCTACTGGCACTTCCTTTATCCACTTTATATGGGACTGCCCAGCTCTGGGTTGACAGCACTTAATACAACAGTACTATTTATATAATGCAAGGGTACAACAACATTTCAAAGTAAGTGATACAGACACACTCAAGTATTATACCTTTATTAATTACACTGCATACTTTTCTACAGTCTCTCTCATTTATTTGATGTTACAGTGCATACAGAAGACTTATCCAAGATGTATTATATTTTTATTAATAGGCTACACTCTTTTTCAGGCTCGCTCACTTATTTTATATAACAGTGCATGCAGAGATATTATTCCAGACTTATTTTACCTTTATTAATGGATTACTACACTCTTTTTCTGGCTCTCTGATTTATTTTTTATAACAGTACATGCTTAGAAATTATTCAAGGGATTTTATGGCTTTATTATTGGGCTACAACACTTTTTTTCAGGCTCTCTCACCTATTTTATATAACAATGCATGCAGAATAATTACTAACCTGCCTGGTGGCGCAGCCTATCTGCATAGATTTGCTGATTCACAGCACGGACACCTGCAGCTGTGAAGTAAATGAAGGGATATTGAGACATACCTATCCATTATATAGACTAAATTAGCATGTCTTACATACTCTATTCTATGGCTACCTACTCAGTAGTGGGGCATCTTGCATGTCACGGGCCTCCTGTATCCATTGGTTCAGTAGGTCCTCCTTCCATCTCTTCAGGTCTGCATGGTGCTGACGGACCTGCTCACCAGTCCGAGGGACTCCTGTGGCACTGGTGAGATCATGAGCTAACCGGTTCCAAGCCTCTGCTTTGTACTTCATCCCTTGGAACTGGCCGTGCAGGAGTCTTGACTCATGATGGTGGACAAGGAGCCAAACTATGTATTTTGACTCCTCGATGCCCCAGCGTTGCGCTCGAAAGCGAGTACCCTCTCCAGCACCAGCCATTCTGACTGCAGATGGGAGCTACAATCAGTTATGGCGAGTATTCCTGCCTATGGAGCTTAAATATGCCTCATTTCCTGCACTTATTTGTGATTGGCCATTTTGAAAATTCTCGGCTAACAGCAAACCTGCTTAGCAATTGTTAATCTTCTATTTATAAGTATATGTATGTTAACAGTGCATGTTTATGCTAAGCTGTCATGGCTTATTGTATCAGTACTTTGATTATGGTGCACAGTGTCCCTGGTTTGAACCTTGCCATTGCTTTTTATTTTAATACTGTCCAGACAGGCTAGGGAGTGTGGCTGTGTTTAGGCAACTTTGCTCTACGTTGCTCCACGTTGCCTGATGGTGCGCTGGTTAGCGCGGTGCAGCTCTGTGCAAACCTATTGCGCTAGGTAAAGCGCTGCTTAGCTATGGGCAATTATATTGCACTACGTAAAGCACTGCTTAGCTATGGGTAATTGTATTATGCTAGGTAAAGTGCTGCTTAGCTATGGGCAATTATATTGTGCTAGGTAAAACGCTGCTTAGCTATGGGCAATTATATTGCGCTAGGTAAAGCGCTGCTTAGCTATGGGCAATTATATGTCAATATCCTTAATGCTGCTCACCTTCTTATATTTATATATATATATATTTTGTTCACTACTACCTAGGTCATTTCAATGCTTTTTACTAAAATTTCATTTATATATGTCAGGAATTATTTTATATACTGATTTAAAACATAAAATAGACAGGGGAGTGGTGGGACTAGAACTGGGAATGCCTCCTCTTTGTGCGAACACTCTACCACTATGCTATTGCTATTTGGCTTGATTTGCATAAACATTTCTTATTATGCTCTTCGATGTCGAAATTGCTAACTGCAGCTAAGCAATGGGCACACCCGTGGAAACACACGCAAATACGGGCAGCTATATCGGGAATTAGAAAAAAAAATGAGTTTACATTTTACATTTACAAAGGGGTTTAGTATGTGGGGATGTGTACTGTTTGCTATGTGTACATTTCAGCGGACTCGCTCATTGCATTTGTCTTTTTCACTTTATATGGTTGCAGGGGCGTGGATATTTGGACTGCTCGGCAGTCGGACACGCCCCCTGCAGTCTTATACGCTCTGTGTAAGCCTTCCAGTTGAGTCAGCGCCCTTATGCATATGCATGATGCACTGACATCGTAGTCTTGAACGGCAGTCTCCGAGTAAGACTTGGTTAGTCTTACCCAGAGGATTACTGCATCCCGGCCCATAAGTGCCAAATAAAACCATAAAATAAGTATTTTATGGTTTTATTTGTACCTTATGGTCTTTTCTCATCAATTCTGGATTGTGATTGCACATTAAAAGTGGATATTTGTGATTCTACAGTGGTGTTTTGTTTCCTTGAATTGTTTGTTGCTGCTGTGTGCTGCTTTTTCAATACTGCTATGATTTTTAGCAATGTATCTTTAAAATTTAGAGTGTGTCTATACATATTGTTTTGATTGGATAATTAATGTATTTAAAGTGTTGAATTTGAGATTGTTGTCCAGTTCTGATGAAGTTCATTGCATTAAATCGAATGAAAGAGCTTAACTATTTACATTGGTGTTGGCAGTGATTTATTTGTTTCATTTTCACATTTCCTTTTTTAATTGTTTATGGCTGAAATGAAGCATATTCCTTTGTGGTTTGTATACACTGTTGTAAAATTAAGCGGGCTTTCTTGCTGACTTTACAATCTACTGTTAAGTTTGTATCCAGATAAACCACAGTGTATCATCACACTGTGCATCACAACTTTAAGCTTTCCCAGCTAACAGCCTTGCCAGTGCCTTTAGACAGTTATCAGTACTGTCTGGACTGTAGTTTATATTAGAAAAAAATGACCCATATTAACTCGAGAAAACTTATGAATTTAAGTTATTTTTCACTTGATCTTCAACCTGTGGGTACAGATCCGACTCGTCCGTATACTATAGCTCTAGGAGCCAAAAATCTGAGCTCCTCCCCTACCCATAATGCCGTGCTCTCCCCCCTCATCCCTTCAAATCTTGTTTGCAGCATTTTCATCAGCATCAGGATTGTGATTGTCTGAGCTTCTTTGTTTTTTTTGTTTTTGTTTTTTGTTTTTGTGGGTGTTTTCAAATTTTTTTCCAAATTTTCTTTCTATTGTAGGTTTTCTTCCTATCTTATTACCCTACCCTGCTTTTATAATTTTAGAATCTGCTTTGGTCCATTTATATCCTTTTTATGGTTCCTTCTGCTAAAAAAAAAAAAATACTTTCCATTCTTAGTGTTTTGCCTTCATCTTCCTTTTCATTGTCAGAAAAACCTGCTGGGTTTAAAATTTTACTAAATGTGGGCATAAGATCCTTCTATCGGATGACCACATGGAGTGTGTGGTATGCTTAAGGGCTGCTCATTTTGACTCCCCCGTTGTCTTATGTACTGGCTTCAACCAGCATGCACTTATTGATAAGAGGAATAAGCTTATTCTAAAGGGCCTTTTACCCTCTTCTTCCTCATCCATGATTCCTTCCACTTCAGGGGCTCAACCCCCCCCCCCCCAAAACATAAAAAGAAGAAATGGTCCCCGGACAGAGCTCCTTTTTTGGATGGTGAATCTCCATGGAAAACCGCCAAGACTTTGGATCCTAAGGAATCTTCTCAGCACCGGTCTTCTAGGTTCTCCCCAGAGCAGTTTACTTCAAGGCCTAAGCTGCCGTTATTACAGTCTCCCAGACCAGTCTCCAGGCTACCTTCTTTTGCATTTTCTGTCAGGTGCTCCCGGAGCCTTTCTAAAGCAGAGGTTTCTCAAGGCTTAAATTCATCTGGGAGTTTTGCCTGCTCCATCCCCTGTTGGATCCAGTAGCCATCAGCCTTCCTTTGTTCCCATCTTTCCTTATCTGATCTGACCACCAGTTCTGAGTTGTCGGGTCCTAGGATCATGAGAGCCAAGACATCGGAGCCCACAGGTACTGTTACCACAACTCCGTCTGTTTCCATGAGTGTTTCAGCCCTGACAGTCTCAGATCTGGATGACTCTTGGAGCTGTAGCGCTGGCCTCTGATCCAAGGGTATGATTTCAGTTACAAAGTTTTCAGAGCTGTCTCTTCCCCTCAGAGCCTCAGCACTTGATAGTTTGGCTCCGACTCCCCTGTCAGATCTGGGAGTGGCAGGGACTCCTAGGGTTTCTCTTCCGACAGCTTCAACTCCGGTGGATGTTCCCTCAGATCCCCATTCGCCTAAGTATTCAAGGTGGGGGAGAAAGTTCTCTCCATCCATAGGAGAGCTTTGACTGTCCCTTCGGAGCCAGGTCCCTCCTCAGGAGAGTTAGTGCCTGAGTCATCTTTTCTCTCATCTCCCAGACAGCATGCCCAGAAGAGCTTCCAGGCCTCTTCATAGTTGGAACACGCAGAGTGTTCCGATAACTCCCTGCAGCACTCCACCGAGGAGTTTCTTCGTAAGTATACATGTAAAAAGGAGGCACTTGGATCCCCCACCCCCCAGAATCCCTCACCAAGGACACAGATTTGGATGATTGGGAAGGGTCCCCAAGATACACACCTGAGGCTGTCTCCTTTGGTGACATCAAGGAATTTCCTGTGCCAGAAGTGTGGGTCATCTGCCCAAAACCCTAACCCTGATGAATCAGTGTTCTTGGAAGCCTTTGGGTCAGGTCCATCTATATCTTGGGTGTCCCCCCTTGTGGGGCCCCTTATTGACCTCATCTCCAGCAGGGCATGGAAAGAGACGGACACAGTGGAACCTATTCCAAAATGCCTGGACAAAATCTTTAATATTCCATCTAATAGACCCCATTGGACTAAGGGTGACCCAGTTGATGTCATGGTGGTTGCAGCAGCCACCAAGAAGGAGCTGGCCTAAGAAATCTTCTCTGCCCACCCCACTCCCCAACAGGGAGTCCAAGGCAGTGGACAGGTTTGGTAAGTGGGTGTTTGCTTCAGTGAACTTCACACTGTGAGTGCTGAACTGCTTGACACATGTGACCAGATTACAGAGAGACCTGGTCAAGGAGTTCTTTAGTCCTACCCCAAGATCCATGTCTGCAGAGAAACAGAAGATGTTATTCGTGGTTTCACTGTTGCAGTCATCACACTTGGGTTATCTGCCTGCAGGTAGCCCTCAGTCGGCCCGAATACCAGGGTCTTGGGATTTCTGCGTCGGATGCTGTCGCCTCTTCCATGACATCAGGACATCAGGGGTATAAAATATGTAGCCGATGCCATTACATCAGCTTTTCTTGCCACGTGGGAGCCCGAAGCAGAAGCAATTTGCAAGTGCCGGCCAGCCGCTACCTGAAATTTTCGTTTTTCAAGTTTCAAACCTGAAGTCTTCTAAAGCTAAGTACCCCATTGGGATTCTTTTTTCTTGCTCTAACCAATGTCAGAAAAAGTTAACAATTGTCTTGCCTGTGGAAAGCAAATACCTCACAGAGATTTTCATTCTTACTGCATCACTTGTTTAGGACCAGACCACGACATTCCTCGCTGTCGGTTTTGTGCCTTGTTTAACGCCTGAACTATTCATCATCGAGCTGTCTTTGTTGCTAAATTCTTTCGCTGTCATTTTCCATATTCCGAAATGGTTTCAGTAAGCCATCCAACTACTGATCTTCCGAAAAAACGTAAGGAGAAAGACAGAAACAGACCGCATAGGTCCAAAACTGCCGACAATGCTTCCGTTAAGCTAGTCGCCAGTCTGCCAGTACTCAGTGAGGCACTTTCCCAACCTCTTATACCCGCTTCTACAGATTTGCAGGCCTCTGCTGAGACCCATTTGGAGTCCGGTATGCCGCAAGATGCTTCTTTGATTGTTGAACCTGCGGATGTCTCTACCTTGGATGGGTCCAGAATCGCTGTGCAGGCAGTGGCTTCTGAGGGTGTATTCTGATTTTCCGATGTTTGTATTAAACCTACTACTTAATTTCAGACTAAAACGACCGAGTTTATCAGGCCCAGAGTTCGCACTACACCTAGAAAACAGATGACCAAAGTGCATGCTCATCCTGCCATGCCACAGAAACAAATGTTTAAAATGGCTGAAGACCTTATAACTCTAATCAGGGGAAGCCAGTCTTCCCCCCTCTAAAAGACAAAGAATTGATTTCCCTTCTGATTTAACAGACCATGACTCCGATTACTCTGATCCCTCTGATTACCAGGACACATACCCTTATCTACTTGTGAGGATTCAGATGCAGAGGATTCCATTCCCTCTGCCTCCCTTCCAGAGGACTTTTCTTTTGGTGAAACCTTGCATATCGTAAGAGAGCATTTCCGCTGGGAATGCCAGGACTACCCACAGTCCAAAAAGAGTCTCAGAGAGTTTTTAGACTTGCCTCAGCACAGGCGTCTAGCTGTATCCCCTCTCCTGGATATTGTAGATGATATTTTCATGGAATCCAGTCTTACTCCTGATACTTTACCACCAGCTCCTAGAAAGCCTGACAGGTACTACAGGGTACCTGACTCTCACAAATTTCTCTTTAAGAATCCCACTGCGGATCCAGAGACCATTTCCCAGGGACCTAAAGGTATCAAGGCTACTACAGCCAAAAATCCTACCCCTTCGGACAGGGATTCGAGGGTTCAAGACAGATGGGGCAAGAAGGTGTATACCTCTGCAACTCTTGCTATCAGGGCTTTAAATTGCCAGTTTCACATGTTGAAGTACCAGCACCATATTATGGAACTAATTAAACAAAAAATGTTGTTGCTTCCAGATTTTGCAGAAAATAAAGATTTACAAGAGTGACTGCATTCTGCAAACCAAGTCAGTAAACATACTTTGCAATGTGGTTTTGATGCCATAAAAGCATCTTGCAGGGCTGCTGTCAATGGGTCTGTACTGAGAAGGCATTCTTGGCTGAAGGAACAAATCTTGCCAGACCTTGTCAAAGCAAAATTACTAGATGCTCCATTAAACCAGGAACCTTTGTTTGACCCAAAAGCAGAAGAGGTTCTTAAAAAGATGGAAGAAAAAGCCGAATCTATGTAAACTGTTAAAGATTTCTTACAGGTACAGCCACCTAGATTCAGTAGGCACTGGCCTTCTAAAAACTGTTTCTTTCCAGTCCCTACCAGGTCTTCTCAGCCCAAACCCAGGGGCAACAGACCACCAAGGCTACAGTCTCAGGGTATGCAGAGATCGAAACAATGGAGTGCTCCACCCTCAAAAACAGGGAGTGGTAGGCCACCCCCTTATGGAAAAAGTTCACAATGACTTGTCTGTCATCCTTCCCAGCCATGCCCAAGTACTTGCATCCCTAGGAGGAAAACTCGTCCTGCATGCAAAAAACTGGATGTCCGTTACCCAGGACTGATGGGTCCTAAACATTGTATCCCAGGGATGCAAATTCTACTTCCACTCACTACCAACCCCAAGCGGGTTGCCAGACCTTCCTCCAAACCAGTGGGCAGAAGCTCAAAAGCAAGTACTTTCTCTTCTCATTATCAGGACTATTCAGCCTGTTCCAATAGAGCAAAGAGGACAGGGTTTCTACTCCGGACTGTTCCTGGTGCCCAGAAAAGAGAGCTGTAGTGCCCTATCCTGGACCTGTCCATTCTCAACACCTTTCTTCTGGTCCCAAAATTCAAAATGTTTACACTACAACAGCTGCTTCCTATGCTAACCAAGGACTCCTTGATAGTCACCTTAGACCTAAAAGAAGCTTATCTGCACATCCCTATAAGGGAATCTTGCAGGAACTATCCCATTTGGCTTATCTACTGCACCCAGGGTATTCACAAAGTGCCTGGCTCCAGCCATTGCATACTGCAGACAGAGAAGTATTCAAATTTATCCATACTTGGACGATTGCCTGATTCAGGCGGACAGTCAGGAATTGCAACTTCAGCACCTGGCATTTGTAAAGAGACTTCTAATGTCTCTGGGGTACACCATCAATGAAAAGAAATCACATCTGGTGCCCAGCCAAAAGATTGTATTCCTGGGAGCAAGCTTGAACACAACTTCCCAGATGGCATTCCTTACTCCAGAAAAGCAGGTTTATTTGACAAATTACTTCAAACTAATGGCCAGCAGAACCCAGTTGTCTGCAAGAAAAATACTGCAAGCCCTGGGGTTCATGACCTCATACGCATTCTACTAATTACATATGCAAGACTGCATATGAGGAAACTTCGGTTACCTATTACAACCGCGAAACCGCAGGTGCTCGAATATGGAAATGTTGACACATATTGAGGGAACCCCGAAAACAACGAACGTCTTGAAGCGTGAAATTTGAAATGTCAAATTGTCATAGTTGGCCCTTCTCCGGTATTGCTCCTTAAGGTAAGTATGCAATAGTTATGGATCTTAGGCTTAGGGTGCGGGTTAAGGTAAGTGCATACATAGTAATATATATAAGCTTTAGTTTAGGGTTAAAAGTAGGGTTTTGTTAAGTATATGTATGTGGATTATTTATTTTGTTTGGATAGGTAGTACATAGCGGGCAGTGGGGTTGGCCAACTATGCTGATTCGACATTTTGAATTTCATGGTTCAGGACGTTCGTTGTTTTTGTGGTTCGCTCAATATGTGTCGACGTTTCCGTATTTACACATGTGAGGTTTCGCAGTTATAATATAGACCCGGAAACTTCAATGGTACTTAAAAAGTCTGTAGTGCCAACATTCTCAGGACCTGGAAACAATTATTCCTATCATTCCTTGTCTAAGGGCAGAGTTCCTTTGGTGGGCAGAGGCTTGCAACCACAACAAGGGACAACCTTTCACTCAACCCTGCACCGCCCAAACCCTGACAACAGATGCATCAGACTATGCATGGGGGGCTCACATGGCTGGCAAATGGAGCCCAGGACAAATTCACCTACATATCAATCAAAAATAAATGTTAGCTGTACAGAATGCTCTGACAGCCTTCAAAAACCTTATTTTTCCAGAACAACTCTTGATAAAGACAGATAACATCACAGTTATGTGGTACATAAACAAGAAGGGGGGGAACTCATTCCTACCCACTCTGTAGGTTAGCCATGGCCCTGTGGAACACAGCCTTGAGCAACCAAGTGCACCTGCAAGCTCAATTCCTGCCAGGCAAACAAAATTCACTGGCAGACGACTTAAGCAGAAATCTACTGGACCCACACAAATGGAAACTGGAACCCATCTAATTCAAACTTCTAACCCACAGGTGGGGGACACCAGAGGTGGACCTCATTGCCTCCCCCAAAACCATCAATTGAGCAAATTTTGCACCAGAAATCCCCACAGCCAAGCATGGAAAGTGGATGCCCTATCCTTTACATGGGAAAACCTCTCAATTTATGCCTTTCCCCCTCTGCCCCTCTTCTCAAAAGTACTAGTCAAGATCAAACAGAACAAACCAAGGACAATCCTTATTGCCCCAGACTGGCCCCACCAGCACTGGTACCCACTCCTACGCGGTCTGGCAGCAGTGCCACCCTGGCACCTACATCAGACCCCTTCCCTGCTGTCCCAGCAGGAGGGACAGATTTTGCATACTCAGCTGCAAACCCTGAACCTTGCAGCCTGGCTTATTCCCTGAATACTCCACCAGCAACCTCCAGCAAAGAGGTGCTGGACATCATCCTTGAGGCCAGATGGCCTAGTACTAGGAAATCCTATTCAGAAAAATGGAAAAGATACTGTTCTTGTTGCCACTCTCAAGGAAAGGACACAGCCATGCCCATCTTACCTCAAATTCTAGATTACCTAGCAGAGCTGCTCCACAAAGGCCTATCCTTCTATTAAGATTCATGCCTCAGCCATCTCCGCTCATTATAATACTGAGCCACCTCTCTTTTCTCACCCTCTGGTCAAACAGTTCCTGAGAGGAGCTAACAATTTAAGACCCCCGAGGAGAGCACCCATCCCTGCCTGGGATCTTAACTTTGTACTAGAGAAGCTCACACTTCCCCCTTTTGAGCCTGCTGCTACAGCACAGTTAAAATTTCTCTCTTGGAATACAGCCTTACTTCTAGCCATCACTTCAGCAAAAAGAGTGTCTGAGTTACAGGCACTAATGGCTGTGGAACCCTTCATTATTTTCCATGCTGACAGGGTTTCCCTCAGGACTAACCCATCTTTTATGCCTAAGGTGGTATCCAGTGTAGCTGTAAACCAGTCCATCCATTTACCAACCTTTTTCCCTAATCCTCAGAATAAAGGGGAAAGGATCCTGCATTCCTTGGACATGCACAGGCAACTCAGGTTCTACCTTGACAGGACTAAGCCTTTCAGAAAATCTGACCAGCTGCTAGTCAGCTTTGCTACAGGGGCAGAGGGCAAGGCCATTTCAAAGCAAACCATTTCCAAATGGATAGCACACTGCATCCATTTCTGCTACAAGCACCACGGAAAACCTACCCCACAAGGGATCAGAACTCCTTCCACTAGGGCTACCTCAACCTCTCCAGCATTTCTTAGGGGAGTCCCTACCAGGAACATCCTGGAAGCTGCAACCTGGAGTTCTGTACACACCTTCACCAAGCATTTCCACTTACCTGTCTTTTCTAAATCCAGAGCTGGATTTGCCACAGCAGTCTTACAAGGCCTGCTAGCCAGCCCTACTATTTCCTGACTGTCTCCACCCTTCCTCAGCTTTGGAAATCAACCCAAGTATGATGACTGCAACAGTAAAACACGAAGAACATAGTACAGTTGTGTACACTTAGTGTAAATGTCGATGTTCGAGTGTATTCACTGTTGCAGTCCTGGTTACTCTCCCTCTAGCCCCCTGACTCTTCTATGCTTATTACCTATCCTCCTTTTGGCCATATCTTATGGCTATGGTTTTTACTTTTTACTGGAGGTGTTCCACACCATGTAATTGCTTCCTATTTTGGGGGCTTCTAACATCTGGGGCAAGAAAAACTGATGTAATGACATCGGCTGTATGTTTTATACCCCTGACAACCTGACGTCATGGAAGAGGTGACAGCATCTGATGCAGAAATCCCAAGACTTTGGTATTAGGGCCGACTGAGGGCTACCTGCAGGCAGATAACCCAAGTGTGATGCCTGCAACAGTGAATACACTCGAACATCTACATTTATGGTATGTGTACACAACTGTACTGTCTTTTCCTCCAGGATGGCCACCCTTCTTTCTGAGTATGTCCATGAGGCTAATCTTGCATGCCGCAGAAGGTGCCTCACGGACGGCTGGTTCAGGCATTGCAGTTAGCATGCCTGGATGCGGCTTTGTGATTTCACAGAACTTTTTAAGGCATCTTTAATAATTCCCTTTTGACGGGTCATCATTGTTTGGTCATGCGGTTAGGGTTAGAGAGATACTCTGCCAGAGTGAGAAGGACAGGAAGACCTCATCTACCATCAGAATCTGTTTTGCGACTCCTCAACGGTCCTTCTCCAGGAACCAGAGTGGTGGTAAAAACTTGTAGTTCTGAAGATCTCAAGGTCCTTTCCAGGAATCACAGGGAGACTTTTCCTCCAGAGGCAGAGGAGGAAATGGTGCAAATGGCAGATGCCACCCTCATGGCAGAAGGGGTCCTGTGAACCAGGGGTCTCAAAATACCTTCCCGGACAGGCCCAATCAGTGATCCTGAAGGATTGCCCGACCGCTCGTCTCTGAAGGCAGTTGGGGAACATCTGTCTCTACATCCAGCAGCCTGTGAGGCCATCACAAATGACCTTTGGGTGTTAAACATCATATCCAGAAACTATGTCATGCCCTTTTTCCAAAGTTCCTCTCCAACCAAGTCCCTCTCTGATGTTCCACCCAGACAGAGGGAGGCTGCGGCATTAGAAATTTCAAAGCTGCTCACAAAAAAAGAGTCATCCAGACCATCCTCCAAGACCAGCTCGGATAAGGCATCTATTCCAGATTTGTTTGTGTCCAAGAAAACGGGGGACCTCAGACCCATTTTGGATCTTACAGCCCTGAACAAATCCATTACATATTCAGAGTTCTGAATGGTCACTATTCAGTCCATTCTGCCCTTCCTGCAGAAGGGCAACTGGATGTGCTCGGTAGACCTTCAGGATGCATACTATCACATCAAAATGAACAGGTGTTCCAGAAGATTTCTCTGGTTCTGGCTGGGAACCAATCAGTACCAGCTCAGAGTACTCCCCTTTGACTCACCACAGCCCCCAGGGTGTTCACCAAATGTATGGCAGTAGTGGCAGCTCACTTGAAACTGCAAGGATTCTGTATGTTTCCCTATCTGGATGATTGGCCCCTCACTGCTCCCACCAGGCATCGATTCCTCCAACCCAGGGACTACCTTTTTCAACTAGCCTTAACCTTGAGCATTTCCATCAACCTAAAGAAAGCGCATCTACATTCAGTCCAGGTAATAGACTTCATCAGAGCCCATCTGGACATAGCACATTTCTTAGTTCTTCTCCCTCCGGACAGGGTCTCCACTCTCAGACTCCATGTCAAACAGATTTTAGACATTCCTGCACCTCCAGCATGTATCATTCCTTCCCCGAAGGCCACGGTGACCATGGACACTTCCCAACTCGGGGGGGGGGGGGGATTTCCTGGGTCAGATAGTCCAAGGCACTTGGTCCTCATTAGAAACCAATTTGCATATAAACAAACATCCTGGAGATGAGAGAGGTGCTCCTAGCATTGCAAGCCTTTCAAACCTCTCTTCCCTCAGGAACTATTGTAGTCCAAACAGACAGCATGTCAGTTGTTTGGTACATCAACAAGCAGGGAGGAACCAAGTCTTACCTTTTATGTCGAGAGGCCATAAGGTTGTAGCAATGGGTAATCTCCTCCAGCCTCTTTCTAGTGGCAACATACATTCCGAGAACTAAAATGTTCTAGTGAAACAGGCTCAGCAGGACCATTCTGATGCCTGATGAGAGTAGTCTGTGAATCCTTCAGTGGCAAACATGATCTTTCAGAAATGGGGTGAACTTTGCTGCAATCTCTTCGTGTCTCCTTCCAACACCAAATGCATCAAGTTTTTTGCCCTGATCCCTCCGCAGGGACAGTCATCGAGAGATCCTATAGTCCATGCTTGGCCCCCTGTCTGCTTTATGCTTACTCTCCTGTTCTTCTCATTCTAAATTCCTCCAGAAAGCTCAGAGGTTGAAGAGCAAAGTAATCCTCATTGCTCCTTTTTGGCCTTGGCAAGTTTGGTTTCCCTTCCTTTGGCCACACCTAGTTTGTCCATTCCAGACCTTCCTGTCCCATCCATCGGAGCATTCTCACCCAGATCTGTCTAACCTGAAATTGTCTGCTTGGTTGCTCCAATTCCATTGATGGCTAGAAATCCTGGGCTCTCTTCCCCAGTTAGAAAAAATTTAGTTCCAGTGCGTAAAGCCTCCACTAGTAAATTATATAATGGCAAGTGGAAGAGGTTTTCCATTTAGGCTCACCAAAATCACTTGGATTCTTTTGTGACTCCCATTCATGCTGTTTTAGACTTTTTTGGCATCCGTTTTCCATAACTGCACTAGTTTTTCTACTGTGAAAGTACATTTGGCAGACGTTTCAGATTTTCACATTGGGGAAAATTCATCACCTTTGGCCTCATCTAAGTTGCGCAAAACATTCTTTAAAGACACTTTTCTTCTTCGCTCTCCTATGAAGGATCCCACTCCTCCAACGGACCTTACCATGGTTTTGCAAACATTGGTTGCTTCTCCCTTTGAACCGGCAGCTAAAGTTGATTTTAAGTTCTTGTCATGGAAGACTGCCTTCTTAGTAGCCATCACTTCAGCTAAAAGAGTATCTGAATTTCAAGCCTTACCTATTAAGCTACCTTACTTGATCTTTCCCAAGGATAGCGTGACTTTGCGTATCAAGCCTTCCTTCCTGCCTAAGGTCGCATCTAAAGTTAACATTAATCAGGTCATCAATCTCCCAGTTTTCTTCCCCAGTTTTCAAAACCAAGGGGAATACAAACTCCATATGGTAGATGTGCATAGGCAGTTAGGTTTTTATTTGGGTAGGACTAAACACTTCAGGAAGTCTGACCAGCTCTTTGTATCTTTTTTGAAGACCAATTTTGGGAAACCAATTTCCAAAGTGACTCTGGCTAATTGGCTTACAAGATGCATTTCACTTGTTTATTCCATTTAAGGAATACCCTTACCTATACCCATCAATGCTAATTCTTGCAGGTCTATGTCCACTTCCACTGCTTTCTGGTCTAGAGTTCCTATTGATGATATATGCTCTGCACCTACTTGATCTAATTGACATACCTTTATATTTCATTACAACCTGGACATTATTTCCAGCAACAGGGCTTCTTTTAGATCTGTTGTGCTCTGGAATATCCTTCTACAAGGGCCTCCCAAGAGTTGTGTAGCTGGGGACTCTATCCCTCAGGTTGCATATCAGTTGAAAGACAACAACTTCAGATAAAGAAGCTATGTACTTATCATAACATTTCATCTGAGTTTTTGGTTTTTCATTTGTCTTCAACCTTCCTTTCCTCCATCCCCCCTTCCAGAAGTTTTTCTTAGGATCTGACAGATATTAAGTGAGATTTTACTGTGCCCCAAACAGACTTCAGGTAATTTTTTTCTTGGGTAGATGGCAGTGCTGAAGGTGTGGTGGAGAAGAAGGAAATAACGGGCAGCATTTGTTGTGGCATTGCAGTGGGTTGGGAGATTTTACAAATTCCTTAGAGTGCTCTCTCAGAAATATCGGGTATGCGAATTGGTGTAACTAAGGAAACTATTCTTTTGAGCTGAGACACAGGATCTGAATTGCTTAGACATAGTAAGGCTAATAAGTAAAAATAAGTTTAATTCTGGTGGCTGCCAAAAATGCAATTACTAGAAAATTGAAATCAAAGTCTAAACCAACTGTATTTGAAGTAGTGAGTATTGTAATAGAGATGGAAGAACTGGAAGTGAGATCTTCAGAAAAGGAAAGGAGCAAATTACATAAAAATAAATTGAAATTATGGGGCAATACATGCAGAGTAATGTTCAGTAGGAGGAGTGAAGTTTAAGGGAAGGCAGGAATTGAGCTAATTATGTAATGTTTAACTGATGATAGTTAAAAAAAAAAATAATAAAATAACCTGATGTATAATGTATGTAACCTGAAACACGTTAATGTGGTTTGTTTTCTTTTATACTAATGTGTGTTTGCCTGTGACATAAATTGAAAGGTGAATATTTAATACAGCACACAGTGAATGAAACTGTAGACTCATTTAAGGACCTAGGTATATGGGTAGATTCAGCTATGAGATTTTCCAATCCTACAAACCAATTGGTTAATGATAGTTATAGAATTATAGGTTGTATAAAAAGATTTATAAAGTCTAGGAAATTAAAAATGATAACGTCATTGTTAGTTACATTAGACCCAAACTTGAGTATGGAATAATAATATGGAAACCCTGTAAGAAAACAAGCAAGAGTAAACTGGAAAGAGTGCAGCAGAAATATACCAAGGGCATCCATGGATGGGAAAATTTAAGTTATGAAAAACTAAAATATCTGAACTAGATATCTAAAGGAGATCTTATTCAAGTATATGGGGCATTTAGAGACAACTGCCTCTAGGAATGTTTGGGGTTATGAAAAAGTACTAGAGAATCGTCAGATAACCTATGTAGAAGATTCTGTAGGGATGAGAAGTGTACTATTTGGTTCTCTGACAGAGTAGCTGATGCATGGAACAGACTACCAAATTACATTAAAGCAAACACTAGTTTAGGTATTTTTAAGAACAGTCTGGAACACTTATTATGGGAACAAGTGTTTTGGTATATTAGAAAGATAGAACAGCATTAATGCCCATGCTTGAAATATTTGTATGTATGTACGTATGTTTGTATATATGTATGTATCTTAAATGATAATTTAATAAAGGTGTTAAAAAAGAAAAAAAATGATGTATATATATTTCCCAGATAATGAAGAAAAATCACATTATTGTACTATACAAACTAACTGCCCTGACAGTGCCTTCAGGTAATTCCCAGTACTGTCAGTCACAATGCCTTCCTACCACTTGCATACATCAGTATGTACTCTTACCTTTTCATAAAAAGTGCACTTTTATATTTTACATTATTTATTGTATTGTTTCTCTGAGCATTTCACAGTACTCTGAATGTTTGATATAATCAGAAAGCCTATTTCTCTAGCTGTTTCTCTCCATTCTTCCTTGCAGCCTTCAAAACCTCATCCTCTTCTTTGACTATTTGGTGCACTCCCAGACACCAGGAGAGAGAGGCAAGAACCAGGGATTGGGAAGCATTTTTTTGCTTAACCTGCAGCTTCCCTCCACTTGGCATCTTGATCTGCTGGAACAGAGCCTGTACCACTTATTAAGGCACGCTTGTTTACATGTATGCACCAAAGTCCAGCCGTAGCACTTTGGTCTGTCTGGGAGACCACAGTGTACATCCATGAGCTACATGTTTTAGCACCTAGTCTGCACCTGGTGTCAATTGTGCAGTGGGCTGAGCTTCCTCCTTTCTCTACACATATATGTGAGTCAGCAATTGGCTACTCACTCCCACCACTGCCAATTGGCTTATTCAGTTTCTAGGTGTCTAGTCAATCCCCAGTCATTTGGTTTGTAGTCGCAGTTCTGTATCCTGTATGCCCCTGAACTGGCACCAGAAGGCCATTGTTCCACTCACATGCAAAATAATGTTTTTTTCTTAAAGGAAAACTATATTATTTTTTGTTATACACTGTGGACTTGGTGCCTTTTATTACAAAATGTACATTTACTTACTTATTTTGTGCTGTTGTTTGTTCTCATTGCTCATGCATAGTGTGAGATGATCTTTTTCCTGTTTTGTGAAACACAGGAGGACCAGCTTACATTTTCTGGGGGCAAGCAGCATGTTCTGGTCAAAGTGAACTGGTTTAAAGTGAAGGAAATCGGTGGCAAGTGCTGATATCTGTATTCTGCACAACTAGTGTAATTGCTTTTGGCACAGTAACATGTCATGGATGAGCTTAGTATAATGTAGAGCAAATGTCTTGATTTACTTCAGGGTAGTTTTTTTTACTAGTTCATATTTCATTAGAACTTTAATTGTCCTAATGATGTAATTTAATCAGGTAATTTAGCATGAGATGTGAAAGTGTTAACACCTTAATCCTGGTATGTTACCATAGTTTAGTAGAAAAGTGACAGTGCTGATGACTTGTTGTTTATTGTTGTTTTCTTTTGAGGTTGTCTGTAATGTGCTTAGAACTGTTTTAATATAGTTTTCATTGTTAAGAATGGTAATGTGACAGCCAGTGCCATGGCATGGAGGAGTAAAGCCCTGACTGAGGCTGAGGTGCTTGACGGAGTTGACAAGGGAGGGTGGGGAGGAGCAGGTCTCATATAGCCACAATACCTTGGAGAACAAGTGACAGTGTTGTAGTCGCCCTGGAGGTTAGGCTTACGGATCACAAAGCCAATGCCTAGCAGCAGCCCTTATTAGTGAATACATGAAAGTGTGCACTTGCAGGGGGAGGCGATTGAGTTCCCTCGCTGGCAAGGGTGGCCTGTTTTCCCCTGCTCAGGGACTGGGTCAGGACCTGTACGTATGAAATGCTGTCATAGCTTAGTTACCAGTAGGTGCACAAAATTCCCAATGTCTGCCCAAATAATACCCTTCTGAACAGCTGTTGCCATAGTAAACCAGGGGAATCCCTACCACTTGGGAGCAGTAAATGGGCTCAAGCCCATTAGGGGTAGGCTTCATGGACTGTTAGGCAGAGGAGAAACAGCACAAAAAGGATGGCAATAGTGATATTCTGCATTGTCAAGTAACCCTTATTTACAGATATGTATATATCCATGTTGATTTATTATAATTCTTTAACAAGGTTTTAATCTTTGCAGGGAGAACTAGAAGAAACAGATGGATTGGTTTCATCTCGACCCCTTATGTCTGGCCCAGAAAAGCAGCCGTCAGCATCTTCCGAGTACGTGCAGCATTCTTCAGTTCTTTAAGTATTCTTTTTCCTTAACACATTACATGTAAATCTCATCTTGCCTTCAGTATCTCCATCAGAACTTGTATGCATGTTCATGTTCATGTGTGGGAAGACCCTAGCTGTGCAGACCCAAACTGTGCTCAGCGTGCAGCACCACAGTTATGCAGCATGAGCCAGACATACTGCTCTGGGCACACCTTTCTCTTGAGAGTAAGCTGTATTGCAAAAAAACCCTGAAGGAAGGCAGAAGGCCATTATTTTCTACTTTGTTTGACATATACTCACTTGAAGCTGACGTTCTGCAGTCCTAAGTAAATGAGTGAGTGTAAAATACCTCTTTGTGAAACTTTAGTTTTTAAAGTAAAATCATTTTTATTAACCCAGTATCAGCCTAGCATACAAGTGCAACCCTCTTGCATGGTGCACAGTCCAGTAGAGTTGACTTCTGTTGTAGAACTTTTGTTAAGAAAATGTTATACATCTCTAACATGGCTATCTTCAGAGGTTCAATGGTTACAATATAATTATCAAATCCTATATATTTCTAGTCATTCATGTTCATTTCAGTAATAGCTAATCAATGAATCAGAATTATATTGTTTGGTATTCCTGTCAAGTACCATTTCCCATTTCACACAGCTGTACACGTGGTTTGCAGTGTCACCTGATTCCATTACTTCACTTGCACATTTTTTTTATCCTAAACATTAATATTTACCTCCTCCTACTACAATCATCCCTTGACATAAAATTGATATGTTTTTAATTTCCTGAATTCTCTCAGGGTTGTCCCATATCATCAGTTTCTTTTGTATACATTTGTCTGTCTTTGTGTTCTTGTTTTATAGTTTGATGTCTCTAATTTCATTTAGCATTTTTTTTTACTTCATGTATGTCAGGTCTCTCTTCGTTTCTATTTTCTAGTAATAGTTTCTTATCCACTGTAGCTAATAATGAGAGTAGCATCTGTACATGGTTCTTTTTCTTTTCCCAACCTAATAAAAATAGGTTCTCAAGCTTGTATTACCAGTATCTACTCTTTCTATTAATATACCCAAATCCAAAATATATTAAGTTTCTAGACATTCCCAGAATGTGTGTTTCCTGGTACCCTTCTCATTTTCATCACATTTCCAACAAATTCCCCTTTTGTGGATACATCTTTTCCAGCATGTCAGGAGTATAGAAATACTTGTGCAGACACTTTCAAATGTTCAAAAATTCCTTGATTTTGTGGCATACCTAGGGGCCATCCATACATCATTCTAGTTGTGTGTCTCTTAAGTTATTCCAAATGTAACCTCCCATCCCTGTTTCAATTTAGACAGCTTCAACAGTTCTTTATACACTTGGCTTATCACCCTATCCTTCATAGACCCTTCATCATCGACCCGATAAGAAGTTTGCTAAACTAAGTGTACTTTACTGGGATGCCTGATGCTCATATTATCTTTTCATTGGTTCTTCAACTCCAAGTACTGTAATTAATCTGCATTTTTTTTAATTAAAAACCACTTATCCACATCCCAGACCATTTTGTAACATTTGTTCCCAATGCCCGAGTTGTTTTTTTTTTTTTTTGCTTATTCCAACATAAATTTATTTTTGTTATTTTGTCTTCTATTCTGCTATCTTTCTTATCAACTGAAAATGCTATGAGCAGGATTTGACTTTTCCAAGCTTTTAATTGTTTTAGTTTTAATGAAAGCATCTACTCATGTAACCCTGAGCATATCCTTTTTATTTTATTCTTCTTTAATACATCCCATATATACAAATGATCCCGGCCCTGTACTCTTTCTCCCTGATTCAATAGCAGTTCCTTCCACTTATGATTTGTAGTTCATAGGTAGGTACTAGGCTATTGGCCCTAGGGCCTATACAAGCCTAGCCAAAAATGTACCCTGGCTTTCGCCACCCAAGAAAATTATTTTCCTGTGCCCCTGTCAAGCAGAACCACAGAAGTGATCCCCGGGGTGAATTTCCTATTACCCATCCAATCATCAAGATTTTTCTTGAAGAGTGCTAATGAGGAGCTCTGTTTGACATAGATAGGTAGTCTGTTCCAAAGTATGGGAAGTCTCTGGGACAGGAATCTATCCCTCCAGCATGTTCTGTTTATTGTGGTGACAAGGTTTAGGTCCCTAGAGCGTGTAGCTCGGAGGGATTGGGATTTCTTTAAGTGGAGCATGTCCAACAGCTCTGGGTTTGACATAGCTTTGTATGTTAGGCAGAGATCACCTCTGAGTAGGCGATATGCGACAGAGTAAAGCTGGAATTTTTTGAGACTGTCTGCATAAGGCATCTGTTTGAGGCCAGTAATCCTCTTTGTGAGGTATTTTTGTGGCCTTTCCAGTTGTTGTAGATGTCTTGTGAGGTACATACCAAAAGGGGCGTTGTACTCTATAATGGATCTAATGAGTGATGAGTAGAGGGGAACAATGATCTCTTTTTTTCTGGATGAGAAACCTTTTATGATGAGGTGTGCCACGTAGAAGGATTTCCTGACCACTTTGGCGATGTGATTATCAAAGGAGAAACTACTGTACACCTGTGTCCCAAGGTCTCTTATCACACTTTCAGTGTTAAGTAGACTACCGCCTATGTGGTAGTTCATGGGTACAGAATTTTTACCAAAGGGGATGACAATGCACTTTTTGGCATTGAGCTTGAGACCATGTCTTTGACACCAGGCATCTGTCTCAGTGAGGCCCTTTTGTAGGATGTCCACATTGTTAGGAGTTTCAATTATGGATCCTAGTTTGCAGTCATCTGCAAATTTAGTTTGCCAAAGACCGTCTGTGTTAGCCTATACTTCAGAGAAGTAGATACCAAACAGGAGAGGACCCAGGACTGAACCCTGTGATACTCCACTTGTCACTGGTCTGAAGTCTGATTTGGAGTCTGCTACTTTCACAGTGTGGGTTCTTTCAGTAAGCCAATTGGCAACCCATTTTGTGACATAGGGATTTATACCTAGTTTAGTGAGTTTATCTATAATTCCAGAGTGTAGGATGGTGTCAAACGCCTTGGCGAGATCTAGATAGGCTGTGTGAACCACCTTACCCTCATCCATGGCCTTGATGACTACTTCAGAGAAGTCTATCAGGTTTAGGAGACATGATCTGCTTTTACAAACCCAAACTGTGTGGGGTCCAGGGTTTGGAGATCTCCAATGTCTTTGTTTATGAATTCCATGATGATATGTTCCATGGCCTTGCAGACGAGGCTTGTCAGGCTAATGGGGCGGTAGTTCCTGGGGTCTGTTTTGGCCCCCCCTTTGTGGAGTACGATAACTGTTGCAGTGCGCCATTCAATGGGCACAAAGCCTGAGGTGAGGCTATGATTGAACATGGTACTTAGGTGGGGTGCCAGTTCATTCTGTAGTTCATGTAGAAGGCAGCCTGGGATGTTGTCAGGTCCCATGGATGCTGTGTTCTTGGCTTTGGAGAGTGAAGTTTTTACCTGTGCAGCCATGATTACAGGAACTTTGCATTCTTCCTGTATAAAGATGGACCCTTTAGGGGGTGAGAGGGGGCTAAAGTTAGCACTGAACCTATCTGCCAGGATGTTGGCAATATCAGTTGGTTCTGTATATTTAGTGTCATTGTGCTGTAACTCAGAGCAGATCTGAGTGTTGCCATTGAGACTTTTAACATAGCTATACAATGCTTTGTGGTTGTCTTTAGAATCAGTGGCAATTTTGTTTTCATAACTAGCTTTGGAGGATTTTATGAGGGATCTCCGCTTCTTACTGAGGCTGACCAGGGAGTTCCTCCAATCGTGGGATTTTACTCTTTTTTGCAACAGTTTCTTTCTTCTGTTGTAGAGTTTGTTTATGGCAGAAGACCACCATACTGGCTTCCTTTTTTTGGAGGATAGCATCTTGGTTCTGTTAGGGATAGCACGATCCATGCACTTGTGTAAGTGCTTATAAAGTGCATTTGTGTAGGATTCAGCAGTTGTACCTCTATTGTCCATCTGCATGGGTGTTAGAAGTTTGCCACTACTGTCTTAAGAAGCGTGAAGTTGGCTTTGGAGAAATTTTTATGGTTGTTTTCCTAATGGAGGGTGGGAGCGGGATGTGGATGTCTAGGGTCATTAGCTTGTGGTCGGATCTGACCAAGGAGGAGCTGACCTCTGGTGTGGAACACCGGTCACCCATGTTGGTGATGACCAGGTCTAGGATATTGGTGCCTCTGGTGGGGGTGTGGATAAGTTGATCCAAAGCGTTGGAATTGATGATTTCCAGAAAACGTTGAGCAACAGAGTTGGTACATGAGTAGTTTTCCCAGTTAATGGTAGGGTAGTTGAAGTCACCCATTATTAGAGTGTTGGGTTGTACCTTAATATTTTCCAATGTATCAAGAAAAGAGGAGTGGGAATCCTGGGGCATGGTCGGGGGTCTGTAGCAAGCTACAATCTGGATTGCAGTTTTGCCCAGAGTTAGTTGAACTTGGATAATCTCAGATGCATTATGCTGAACAACTAGCTTGGAGGTCTGGATATCCTTAATGAATATGGACACGCCTCCACCTTTAGTGTTTTGGTCAGGGTTTGGTGGCCGAAAGGTGTGGTATAAATTATAGCCTGGTAATGCAGGGGTGCTCTCTGGAGCTTTGAACCAGGTCTCTGTCACTGCACAGATGTCAGTGTTCTCCATTTTAAGGAGTGCCTCGAGTGAGTGCATTTTGAGGTTTAGACTTCTAGCATTGAGTAGCATTACCCTCAGATTTTACTTGTTTGTACCTGTTACGGTGGTGAATTTGTCATTTGAACCTTGCCTACAAAAGGCACTATAGGGGTGGCAAGAGCCTTTGCCAGTATCCGGAATCCCAAGGGCGACAGGTACAGGCCATCTCTGACAAAGCAGCGTGGTCTGTCGATCATGTCATCCAAGGCAGACAGATACTGGATTCCCTTAGAATGACACCAGAAGCTTAGCCAGTTGTTAAAGTCAATCATTTTGTCCTTGTACTGTGGTGTCATTCTGGGTGATGGTAGGATGCTACTCAGGGCTAGGGTCATACCGGCCTGGGCTACAAGATCAGAGAGCTCCACCATGTCTCTTTTCATGTAGTCCAGGGAGGTACATCTCAGGTCATTCACACCAACATGGACAATGACAGAGTCATATTTGTACTTGTTGTGGAGTGACCTGAGTGCGTGCATTATGTGGCGGATCCTGGCACCTGACAGTAACTTTTTCCGAGTGGAACATCAATTGAGTCAGATATATTAATTTAAGGTGGGTGGCTCTGAAATGTTTTTCATGGTCCGGATTTCCCAGCCCCCTTTGTTCATTAGGGAGTGTTAGCTTTTCCCTCCAATGTATTCTTTCTTTCCTTCATAAAAAAAAAACAAAAACCTTCTAGTATCTTTTTTTGCCAAAGACTTGTCCAGTTGATGGCAAATAAGCTTGTCCTATATATAATATTAGGGGTGCTAAGAACATTTTTATTGCCTTTATCTTGTGTTCTTCATCCATAAATAACATTTTCAGTTTTCATAATGTGATTATTGTCTGAGTTGTTTTTTCCCATGTCTTTATCAGCTTGCATTAACCAAACTCCCAGATACCTCATTTTACTATGCCATCAGAGTCCTGGGAATTCCTGTACTAACTCACATGATGGTGTGTAGTTTATTACCACAGCCTTTGTTTTCCCTATATTTTTCTTTTAATCAACATATCTGTTGTACATATTCAGCTTATCAAACAATTTTCTTAGATTCTTTTCTGGATTTGTTATATATACAGTTTTATATCATCTACAAATAGAGATATCTTTCATGCATGTCTTCCCAGGTAGAACCCACTATGTCTGAGGACATAGAAAACAGCACAGACTGGGTAAGGCAGTTTCCTGTGATCATGATTTTCTTTTATATATCTGAGGATGTAATATCCATTGCTAGGGCCTTCGAATAAAGGGCAAATAATAAAGGTGACAAAGGGCACACCGTCCTTGTCCCTCTTTCTACTTTTATTGAATCTGACAGTCTTCCTCCACATTTTGTCATTGCACTAGACCACTCGTATTTGTTAAACATTGTGTATGTATAAATTCTTAAATGCAAATGCCTTTAAGGTTTCACTCATAAATTCCCAGTTAACCCTGTCAAAAGCCTTTTTTGCATCCAAATCTATTAACTTTAACATGTTTATGTTTTGTCCATAGTGTCTTTTTGAATCATTAAAGTCCTATTGATGCTATCAAAGATTTGTCTCCCTTCTATAAAGCCACAATAGTTTAAATTTTTTATTTTGAGCAGGATCTTGGACAGTCTCCTTGATAGTGTTTTAAAGGCTTTGTAATCATGATATACAATTGACGTAGGTCTGTATGATCCTTAATCTATCAGATGTTCAACATAAGATCTCTGTGACAGTAGGTTAAGATATTAGGGTTGTATCCGGCCAAGGATATGACAGATCGGCCACATTTCCAAAGCTTAAGGGCACCTTCCATGCATCCTCATTGCCAGGAGCTTCAGCAGGTCTCCATATTAAAGGCAGAGCATCAAAAACTTCAGAGTTTTCATGGTGCCAAAGTATGCTTCTTCTGCGGGCTTTGTGGTACTGACAGTTTGCTAGCGGTCCTTCACGGTTGGGCAGATAAGTTCCCTTTTCAGGAAAACCTTCCACTACTTTATTTTTCGGTGAAACTGCTGTTTTTTTATCTTTTAAATAATTTATTTTAAGCTAGGAAAGATAATTTGTTTAGACTGCCTTTATTTGTCAGGGAATTTTTATTTGCTCATGTTTCTGTGAACAAACTGTGTATAAACAAAGAAAAAAAATGGTTTCTACAATTGTTGTAGATTTTAATGTGTTAGAGGCTAGACTTTGTACTTTTGAGAACTGTGGGTGAGTTTCCTTACCTCCAAACCTATTTTTTTCAAGTCATAAACTTTACCAACTGTTTCAGGCTTCGATACCTGTCTCCAGAACTTCTTTCTTGGCTGAATCAATGGCAGTTACTGGACTCTTTGGCTCTTCCTTCTACCATCTGCAAGAAGAAGAAAGTTGATAGGAAATCTTTGGACAATAGACTGCCTCCTTCTCCGCCTCAGTTGCCCATGAGTGACTCTGCTGTGGCTACTGGACTTAGTTCCTCAGACCACTTATCGTTGTCTCCAGGTCCCTCTGGTGTAAAACCTACAGCCATTAAGGACATGGAGATAGACACATCCTCTGTGGCTGTAGGGATGTCCTCTACAGGCAAGAGAAAACCACTCTTGCCATGCACACGGGAAGGGCAAATGCAAGTTTATTGCATAGCTAAGTAAGGGAACTTGATCCCAAGGATAGTTTTCTTGCCTTGTCTTGGTCTTTCTCTAAGGAATACCCTAGGGGGAAAAAACAGAAAATTAAAAACATCTCTTCTCGTGTGTCAGTTTCTATGGATAGGGGACACTTGCTACAATTTCTTGGGAATTAATTTCTACCTTTAATATGAGTAATTCTTCTTCTGGCAGAAAAACAAAAATAATTCCCTCTGTCTCTCTGACTGATTTTCCGACAGAAGTGCAAAGACTGGAGAGAGAATGCCGTGCTTCATTGATTTCTTGACCAGTTAAAGATTCTGATTCTGAGGAAAGTTTTGCTTCAGATTTTTCTCTGGAACATCAGTCTTTTCTGAGACTTTGAATGAATAAGATATTTCAATGAGAACAAAAAGAAATTCCTTTTTTACATCAGAAGTATCACAATTTGTTACAAGTGAGCCGCTGTGGTGGTATAGAGGATAAAGGTTCAGTTAGCGGCTTAATCAACCGACAGAGTGGCAGAGAGTGATGGGCATGCCCTTTCCAAGTGGGAGAGCATTCATCGAGGATGCTCCATTGGGAAAGGGAGTTGCCCTCAGACATAATCAAAAAAGTGAGGGAGGTGGTGAAAAGAGTGGGTGGGGTATATAAAAAAAAAAACACCCCAGGATGGATGCAAAGATGGCCAAGCCCCTAGGCTGCCCTTATGATCCACAACCAGACATAGTAATATTAGAGCAAGTCCAGAGGAGTTGTAAATAAACTTGTAAACCTAGTGTGGATGTGTGGCACTGGGTAGTCGGGACAGTTAAATGATATCCCAGGAAGGACCAAAAAAATGTTTAAAAAGATTCGATTTGAAGTTGTCTTCATTTAATCTTCAACCTGTGGGTTCCTGGATCCAGCACGTGTCTGATTCAGCCACATATCAAGCATCTGATCTGAGCTCAAAGCTCCTCCCCTACCCATAATGCCCCTGTCTCCTTCCTCCCTTCAGATCTCATTTGCTGAGCTAATGTCCGCATCATGTTCCGTACTCTCTGTTAAATTATTTGGGTAAGTAACCTTATTATTCCTTTTAGTTCTGTTTTTCTAATGTACTTTCCCCCTTTTCATAGGTACTCTGCTTTATGTGGAGAGGGTGTCTATTCCATGGAGAAGGAGTCTTTCTGTTTTTCTACCTCCCCTTTGGTCTCACCACAGCCCCTAGGGTGTTCACCAAAGTGATGATAGTGGTAGTGGCTCACCTGAGACTCCAGGGCATACAGGTCTTCCCCTACCTGAAGAATTGTCTCCTTGCTGTCCCTTCCAGACATCAGCTTAATCAAACGAGGGATTCCTTTATTCTCTTAACCCAGTGATTGGGCATTACCATCAGTCTGAACAAGTCGGCACTGGCCCCGATTCAAGTGTTAGATTTCATTGGGGCTCAGTTGGACACGATTTAAACCAAAGTCTTTTTACCTCGGAGAGGATTCAGTCCCTGAAGCTACATGTCCTTTGCATTCTTCAAGCTGAGTCACCGACAACGGAAATGGTATTAAGGGTGCTGGGGTCCATGGAGGCCACGATCAGTCTGTTGCCTATGGCACGTTTTCATATGTGAGTTTTTCAGTGGACCCTCGCGGTCCAGTGGTCCATTTTATATCTTCTTTTGTTTCATCATGTCCCAGTCTCTAAGGTGTGCAGGGACTCTTCTGTGGTGGACTTATTCTCTGGATCTTTTCCGGGGTAGCTGTTTTCTTCCAGGTTCCCCCTTGGCCACAGTGACCACAGACACCTCCCTGCTAGGGAGGGGCACTTTTCAGGAAGGACAGTCCAAGGCATGTGGTTTCCCTACAAGACCAGATTGCATATCATTGTCCTGGAGATGAGGGCGGTGCTTCTAGCATTGCAGGCTCTCCATGCTCATCTTCCCCCAGTGACGATTGCTGTGGTACATCAACAAATGGGGGTGGGGGAGTACCAGGTCTTACCCTCTATGTCACAAAGCCATGAGAGTGTGGGAGTGGGAAATCTCCACCGGCCATTTTCTGGTGGCAATGCACATTCCGGGGAGGTCCAACATTCTAGCGGGCAGGCTCAGCAGGTCTATTCTGATGCTTTACGAGTGGTCTCTGAATCCTTCAGTAGCGAAACAGATCTTTTTCAAGTGGGGTCAGCATTACTGCAATCTCTTCGCCTCTCCTCTCATGTCTTAGAGGAGAAGGTTAAGATTAATAAACAGGTGGTGCATACATCCTTTCACTGTACTTGCCATTTAGTGGGATTTTTATATTCAGCATTGTGCAAAAATCATGACAGTTTTTATATAAGGAAGACTCAGCACAAATTTAGAGAGCGTATCTATGAACATTTGTTAGACATAAGGAACAAACAAATTTGCAATTCAGTATATAAGTATGTGGAAAAGTTTCATGGGAGTGCATTTGTATTTGTGGCATTGACACCATACCCATGAGCTTGGCAGGTGGTCCATGGGCTGATTTTATAGAGCGTAAGGAAACTTTGTGGCAACTGAGGTTAAATGCCTGTGCTTCACCAGGTCTCAGTGAACAGATTTCTATTGTTAGTATTTTAAGACTTGATTCTTACAAGGTATAAATAATCTTTTATCTTTTTATCTTAGAATTATTTTTGTACCTAGGATTTTAATCACAGTTCGAACAAACTTACAATTATTGATGAAAAACAAAGTGTTTTGTTTGACTTGCTAAGTTTTTGGCTTGATTGTTGTTTAACTGTTAAATGTGACTATAAGGGGGTATGTTTAAATTGTTGAGCTTTGGTGGTTAGATTTTGATTCTGAAGAAGTCTGTGAATTAGCATGACGAAAGCACTTAATCTGTTTTTATTTCAATAAACGGGTCTTAGGAGTGGCCATGCTTCTTATGAGCTTTGAGTGTTTTTCTACAGTTGTTGTTTGGAGTTTTGGCTCTTGGTCTGTTCCATTTAGTATTGTTTCAATCTTTGATGTTAGCCAGAAGTGCTCTTCGCAGCAACCGCAATTTGCATTGTAATGACTCCTCTTGTAATTCGTGTGGAGTTACATGTATCAGTAACATATCCAAGTACGATTGTAAATTCTTTTTTGTAAGACCTGTTGCTCCTACTATTAATGGAACTGTCTAGGTATCTTTCTTCCACATTGCCCTCGTTTCTGCCTACAAATCCTGATATTTTATGACTTTGTGTCTCTTTGTACATAAGACACTGTAGTCACTGGTTGTAGCAATTTCAGTGGTCAATGCTACGTTTGTCTTCTTTTCATGGACTACTATATCTGTTTTTTGCATCTGTTTTTTGACCTGTTGGTAATGGATAATCCCATGTGATATAAACTTCATTTTCTATGATGCGTTGTGGCTTATGTTTCCAGTGCTTTTCAGCTACTTCAGTATTATAATGTTTGCACAATCCCCAATGCAACAGTCTTGCCACATTATTATGCCTTTCAGTATACAGTCCTTCTCCCATCAATATATCACAGCCAGCAGCAAGATATGCAACTGTTTCCAATTCTGTTCTACAAAACCTACATTTGTCTGTTTCTCCCATGTTTCACCCACATGTTCAACGGACTGTGTAAACCAACATGTATGTAGTCCACGCCAATATTAACCTTTCATCTTTTGATTTAAATTCACTTCTCCTTAACCATTCCTGTGTCCGAGCCTGATCAACATGAGGTTGTTTCAAGAGGTTTCGATACTTGCAACTTTATTTATGCATTTTTCGCATTTCTTGTCTTCATACCTGATCCTTCACCTTATATTCTTTATTTTCTTTTTTGGCACATTCAGTTGCTGCGTGATGTTTTATCTTCTTCTGGTTTTATTTCCATTCCCGCTTGATGTCAATATGCTTTCACTAAACTAAGCAGAGAAATAATTTTAGACTTATTGTATTCATATTTCAAAACTTTCACTACATTTGGATCTTGTGAGGTCAGCAGATATGCAGTCCCACTATTGCAGATTTATACATGTAGTCAATTTCGAGGAGGCCCATACCTATTTCAGAATGGGGAATATATAGTCTTGTTATGCACTGATTTTTATAACTCATTTGAAGCATCCTTCTTTTCCTGTCCAAACTATCCTACACCTTTTGGGGCCAGTCAGTCACTCCAAAACTGTAAGAACAGGAAGAGCAAATTGGTTTATAGTGTGGACTTTGTTTCTAGATGTCAGTGCTGTTTTTAGTATTAATTTAAGTCTCCTAAATTATTCCTTACTGAGGTTTATTCACATTTGTTCATGTTTTATTGTTGATCCTTCATCATTTCCCAAATATTTGTATGCACCTTCTTCCTCAAGTTCTTTTATATCACATTCTTGTCCCAAACTGATGTTTTCTTGGTGCTACAGTTTTCCTGCTTTAAATGTTGCTTTTGCACACTTATGAAGACCATATGACATTGTTATATCATCGGGAAAAAAGTTTTGACCACTTGCAGTTTTGCTTTCAGTTTCTCATCTGATGAGCTGTGCAATCATAAATCACCTACAAAAAAAAAAAGATAAGTCTTTACACTTTGCTGTATTATAGAAGCCAAATTATAGCCTTGACATAATCTATTAAGTAGATAGCTTAATGGGTTAAGGGTGAGACAAAAGAGCAGTGGTGATAGTCACCCTGGAATATCTTCCTTTGAATTTTTATCCCTGGAATAATAATTTGTCCTTTATCATGGCTTAACTGTAAAGTGGTTTGCCAGTCTTTTATGTTTGCTGTAATGTAATCAATCAGTGTGGAGTGTATCTTACACATTTTAAGCACTCTTTTATCCATGAATGTGGGATACTATCAGATGTTTTTTGTAGTCTGTCCATGCCATACTTAGAGTCTTCCCCTTTTTGTAGTTCTCCATTGTGACTTTATTTAACATCAAGTGATCCTTTGTTCCATATGACTTTCTTTTATTACCTTTTTGTTCTATTGCCATGATTGAGTTTTCTTCTAAATGACTATAAACTCTGTATCAATTTCAGTATATAGTTTATACATCATCGAAAGGCAAGTTATTGGTCTGTAGTTTTTAGGATGGCTTGCAGGTTCTCTCTTAAGTAGGAATATTGTTTTTCCTGTTAGCCAGGCTGGTGTCTGTTCGGATGTGCATATAAATAGTTCTTATTCATGTCTAAATCTTCGTGCAAAGATGTTAATACTTTTAGCCAGAAGATGGGTACTGCATCTGCACCTGGAGGTTTCCAATTAGGAGTTTTTCTTAACTTTGCTTCACTCTCTCTCCTGCCGTTACTTCATCCCATTGCATATCCTGTACATTTGAACTTCTTATTCTTTCTTTTATTTCTTCTGTCCGTTTGACATCTTTATTATATTCCACAGGGATTCATAGATATTTCTCCAGAATGTATCTATTTCTTTTTTTTTTTTTTTTTTTTTTTTTTTTTGGTACTGCTTCAGTTCCTTTTGCCTTGTTTCCCAGTTCTCTATAAAACTTATTTTGGTCATCAATGAATTGCTTGTTTATACTTTTCCTTTATATTTATCTGTGTATACCTTCTAAGTTTTTCTGCCTGTGCTGATATTTTTAGTTTATTATTTGCAGTAGTGCACGATAACTCCTGTTCTGTACTGATACTGTGCATTGCTTTTATCATGTCTATATTTCTGAGTATTTTTCTTTATCTGTTCCTCTTTGTGAGCTAGCTGGTTGTCCACTAGGTGACAGAGTGGTTTAAATTTAACCTCTTGAGCTTATCAACAACATCCAAGTGGGGTATTGTATCAAATGCCTTAGCCCAGTGAAGATAGGCAATGAGATTTGTTTTCCCGTCATCCATTCCTTTGGTGACCTTCTCAAAAAAGTCCGCCAGGTTAAGTAGACAGGCCTGCCCTTGACAAAACCAATTTGCATTGGGTCAGTTGTCTGGAGGTTTCCTATGTCATTACTAATCATTTTCATTATACTACTTTCATTCCATGACTTTGTAAATGAGTCTAGTGAGACTTATGGGTCTGTAGTTTCCAGAGTGCATAGATGGTCCGTCTTTGTGCAGAGGATGACTGTTGTCATTCTCCATTCAGGAGGCACAAATCCTGCTTGGAGGCTACAGTTAGAGATTTCAGAGGGCCTGATGTCTTATTTTGTGCTATTTGGAATGCAACCTGGGGTATTGTCAGGGCCTATCAATGCAGTATTCTTGGCCTTAGGGAGAATATTAATGTCCTGTGCCCTAATGATAGCTGAAGGGTTATGTTCGATGGTATTTCCTAAGGGAATTCTGGGCAGGGGGAAAATATGAGCAAAGTTAGAGCTCAGTTTGTCTGCCAGTAGTTTTGCTATATCTACTGGCTTCATTAACAAAGAGCTCTGCACCCAGTTGTGTGTTGGCTTTGAGGTTGCAGACATAGCTAAAGAATGCCTTTTGATTGTCCTTGGCCTGTGAGGCTAGATTTACTTTTAAATTTACCTTTGGTAGACTTAATTTGTCTCCTGAATTATTTGTTTAGTTTAATGATAGTGCTTTTGTCCTGTTGGGTGCTACACTTTCTAATTTTTGCCACAGTTTTCTTCCTTTTGTTATACAACCTCTTGTTGTTGTGATTCCACAAGACTGGCTTGTTTTTCTGAGTGAGTTCTGTACTTTTCCTAGTGGGTCCTGCTGCCTCTACGCAGCTGTTAACTTGCTTGTATAGAGTTTCTGTTAACAGTTCCACATATGCAGCAGTGTTCTCAGGGCTTGTGGGGCTTGAAAATTTGCAGGTTATCACTTTAGGAAGTTGGCCTTAGAGTAGTTCTCAACATTCAAAGGTTTGCTGGGGTTTTGGGTTTTAATTTTAATTCAGAGAAGACTGTTTTCTGGTCTTACCTTACTAGAGAGTACATTACACGAGGTGGGTATGCAGAGCTCTCCCATATTGATGATGAACAGATCCAGTATGTTTGCATCCCTAGTCAGCGTTTTGACATTCTGGTCCAAGGAATTTATGTTTACGTTATCTTCTAGCCTTTGGATGCATATATATTGCAGCCAGTGAAATTCTTTATCCTTTTCACAATCCATTTATCAGTACATACCTATCCTGCTTGCCCTGGACTAATGCTTTATACGTAGATCTGTACTCCCTTTTTTTCATAAGTGAAAACATTTCTGCAAAGTATTTGAGTATGTAAATGTAACTACTGTATATGTATAAATATAAATAGAAGTGTAACTAATGGAAGTAAGTATAATGCAGTGTGAACAAATGGAGCTTTTCTCCCTCGGCGTCCACTGAAAATGGGTTTTACCCAGTCGTACTTTCCTGGTAAAGAAAGATAAATAATAAGTGTGATCACTCCTTTTTCATTTCCTGTCAAGCCCTGAAAACAAATCTGACCCCATCCTTTTAATAAAAGTTCCATGCTTTGTTTTTTGTTTGGAGCATTTTCCATGATATTTTTTTTTTCTGATCTCCCATCCCATTTACATTCCAAGTCAACAAGTCTATCTTATACCGGATCATCTTTAAAGTTAGTTAAAATTTTGGGTGAGGTTAGTTCCTGTCTTTTCCATTCCTTGCATTTACTATATCACTATTTCCACCATGTATCCCTCAGCTGTTTTATTAAAATTATTTTATTTCATAGGTTGAGACAATCATTGATGTTCTTAGTGTTTCACTGTTGCAGTCATTACATTTGGGTTGTCTGCCTGCATTTAGTGCTCAGCTGGCCTGATTATCTAAGTCTTGCGTCCTGTGTCGGATGCTGTCTCTTCTTCCATGACGCCAGGTAGTCAGGGGTATAAAGCATGCAGCTGATGCCATTACATCAGTCTTTCTTGCTGCACAGTGCCCGAAGCAGAAGCAGTTCGCAAGTGCCGGTCAGGCCGACTCCTGAAATTTTCATTTTCGAGTTTTAGAACCGAAGTCTTCAAAAAAGCTAAGTACCCCGTTGGGGATCCTTTTTCTTGCTCTAACCGATGTCAGTAAAAGTTAACAATTATATTAACTGTGAAAAGCAAATACCTCATAAAGATTTTCATTCATACTGCGTTCCTTGCCTAGGCCCAGACCATGAAATCCCTCGCAGTCGGTTTTGTGCCTTATTCAATCCTCAAACTATTAGCCATCGCTTCATTTTTGCATCAAACTATTTCAGTACTCAGTTTAATTATCCAGAAATGGCTTTGGTAAGCCATCCGCCTACCGACATTCCTAAAAAACGTAAAGATAAAGACAGAGACAGACAACATAGGTCCAAAGCTGCCGACGACGCTTCAGTTAAGCTAGTCACCAGTTCGCCGGTACTCAGTGAGGTGCTTTCGCAGCCCCTGATACCCACTACTTCAGATTCACAGGCCTCTACTGAGACCCATTCGTAGTCCGGTATGCCACGAGATGCTTCTTCGACTATGGAACCTGCGGAAGTCTCTACCTTGGATGAGTCCGGAGCTGCTGTGCAGGCACCGGATTCTGAGGGTGTATTCTGGCCTACTGACTTGAATTTCAAGCCGACGCCATCTTCTTCTTCTTCAAGGCCTAAAACTCAACCCACGCCTAGAAAACCGACGTCCAAACTGCATGGTCAGGCCCATATGCCTAAAAAATAAATGATAAGAATGGCTGAAGACCTTATTACTGTAATTAGGGGAAGCCAGCCTTCACCCTTTAAGAGACCTAGAACTGATTTTCCTTCTGATTCTTCTGATCAGGATTCTGAAATTTCTGTTTCTTCTGATTACCAGGATTTGCCCTTATGTACCTATGAGGATTCTGATGCAGAAGACTCCATACCCTCTGTTTCCCCTCCAGAAGATTTTTCTTTTGGTGAAACCTTGCACACTGTTAGGGAGCATTTTCACTAGGAAAGCCAGGATTACTCTGACTCCAATTCTTACTCCTACCTCAACATAGGCCTTCAGCTATCCCTCCTGTCGACATTGTAGATGATGCCTTCCTGGTATCTAGCCTGGCCCCAGACACTTTACTTCCTGCTCCCAGGAAACCTGACAGGTATTGCAGAGTACCTGACTTTCACAGTTCCTTTTAAAGAATCTTACTGTGGACCCAGAGACCATGTCAGAGGGACCTAAAGGCATTAAGGCTACTACTGCCAAAAACCCTACCCCCTCTGATAAGATTCCAGGGCCTTGGACAGATGGGGTAAGAAGGTGTACACTTCTGCTACTTTGACCATTAGGGCCTTAAACTGCCAGTTTCATATGTTAAAGTATCAGCAGCATATTATCGAACTAATTAAACAGAAAATTATGTTGATTCCTGACTGTGCTGAAAATAAAAAAATACAGGATTTAATGCATTCTGCTGAACAAGTTGGTAAACATACTTTGCAATGTGGTTTTGACTCTTTGGAAGCAGCTTGCAGGGCTGCTGTCACTGGGTCTCTTCTTAGAAGGCATACTTGGCTTAAGGAGCAAAATTTGTCAGTTCATGTTAAAGCTAAATTGCTGGATACTCCATTAAACCAAGACCACCTGTTTGGCAACAAAGCAAAATAAGTACTTAAAAAGATGGAGGAAAAAGCTAAATCTACGCAAACTGTTAAAGATATCCTGCAAGTACAGCCTCCCAGATTTAGTAGGCATTGGCCTTCTAAGAATTGGTCCTTTTCTGTCTCTTCCAGGCCTTCTCAGTCCAAACCCAGGAACAGCAGACCACCTAGGCTACAGTCTCCAGGTACTCACAGGCCTAAGCAGTGGGGGGCTCCCACTTCCAAAGCTGGAAGTAGTAAGATAGCCCCCTATGGAAAACTGTCACAATGACTTTACCTTAAATGTTTCAAGCCAGAATCTACTCAAATGTAATGACCGCAACAGTGAAACACAAAGAACATAGTACAGTTGTGTACACTTACCATAAATGTAGATGTTCGAGTGTATTCCCTGTTGCATTCCTGGTTACCATCCCTCCAGCCCCCTGACATCTATTGGCTATACCTTTCTTCTTGTTTACTGTATTTAAGCTTTCTGGTGTATTTGCTTTTTGTTGGAGGTGTAACCTTGTATATAATTGCTTCCCGTTATGGGGGCAGCTGACATCTGGGGCAAGAAAAACTGATGTAATGGTGTCAGCTGCATGCTTTATACCCTGACTACCTGATGTCATGGAAGAAGAGACAGCATCCGACGCAGGACCCAAGACTTTGGTAATCTGGCCAGCTGAGGGCTACCTGCAGACAGATAACCCAAATGTAATGACTGCAACAGTGAATACACTCGAACATCTACATATATGGTAAGTGTACCCAACTGTACTTTTTCAGTTTTCCAGATAAGGTTTTGTGGTTATCAGCTGTAATATATTTCCAATAGGAAACTGTAAAAAAAAAAAAAAATATATATATATATATATATATATATATATATATATATATATATATATACACATCTCTCTCTCTATATGTATGTATGTATATATATATATATATATATATATATATACACACACACACACACACACACACACACACACACACACACATAAAACCTATCAGTTATCATAATTTTAACTGTGTACAACCAGTGACACTTTATCTTCCTCCTTGTCATGTAAGCTGATGCTCAGCTGTGATTTTACTATTATTGACTAATCTCAACCTAGCTACCTGCTGCCTTACTGGTTTAAGATCAGTGTTATGGAGATTTTGTGTTTGTGTCCTTAACCAGCTAAAAATTCAGAATCCACCTCTCCTCAGCTGTCCTGATTTGCTGTTCTTGTCAAAGGGGCGGCCACGGTGGTGCAGCTGTTAGTGTTGCCGCCTCACAGCAAGAGGTTCTCTGGTTCTATTCTTGGCTGGGGTGCCTTCTGTGCGGAGTTTGCATGTCCTCCCTGTGGTTGCGTGGGTTTCCGGCTGTTGCAGTTTCCTCCCACATCCCAAGGACATGCAGTAGGTGGATTGGACACTCTAAATTGGCCCTAGGTGTGAGTGTGTGCGTGTGTGTGCCTTCTGTGGAAGGTTGGGCGCTGGGCTGGCAACTCGACACCGTAAAAATTCCCCTGCCAATCATAAGTGGACAGATGATCCACTGTGGCGACCCTTGACCGGGAAAAGCCAAAAGAAGAAGAAACAGTCAAAATCTCCATTGAAAGAATCATTTCTATTTTTGAGCCCTCTATGAGTGGCTATCCATTTATCTACCTTTTCTAATTTGATACTTAATTCTAGTTTCTGAAGTAGTAACACTATCTCTGGGAGTCAACTTAAAATATTGTAAAATCCAATGCTCTATCTTATAAATTACTTTATACTTTGTTATACATTTTATTCAGTTTAACACATCAAATTGTTTAATTGGGTACTGTGGTATTCAGGGTCTCTTCCTTCTTCCTAACTTATGCATGATGTTAGTTGTAACTCTCCTCCCTTCTCCATTTATAGATTATTCAGACAGTGTTTTTTACCCTGTTTGCTAGCAACAAGAAAGCGATATTTTCTTTCCTCAGCCATAAAAGGGAAAAACAGTGTCTCCTCCTAGAAGCTTACTAGGGAAGTTTCATGGAGTTTGCTAACTTGGCAGGCTTGAATATGTTCATCTTTGTATTCATGTGGTAGCTGCCCACATGGTTTATATTAAGTTAACAGACTTTCCTTTGCTGCAGATGGCTATATTTTCACAATCATCCCATTCAGTAGCAAAAAACAGCTTGTGCGTTCTTTTGTATTTCTCCATATTTAATTAGGGGTTAAAAAATACTGTTTAACATAAACCACATACACGTTTTACCGAAAGATGAGTTATATCTCACCAGTTAGCCCAAGAGCATTGAGCAAAGTTAAAATTTATGTGAAAACTACGAAAAACACTGGATGCACTCAAATATTACCAATAATAATTCAAATAATATTCAAATTTTATCTTATTCAACATTTTAATATTAATGAGGCCGTTTTTCTATTTGTTTAATTCAAATGTTTAAAGAAACATTCATTGGTCAGTGGGTTAGTAAAACTAGTATATATAGATTAATTTAATGGTTGTTCAATGTCTGATGAAGTCCAATTGGTTTGGATGAAAACGCTTGCAAATTGTGTTGTTGGAATTGCGTTAATGTGATGGTCTGTGGCGTTTGGTACATTCATTAAAAACATTTCGAAAAGAATATACGGATTCTTTAGTTTTCCTTGGCTTGTAGCACTCTTTCAGTGTTTATTGGTAATATTTGAGTGCATCCAGTGTTTTTCGTAGTTTGTACATCGTTCTGGGTCAAGGAAAACTATTTGTGAAGGAGAGCGGAGAGTAATGAGTTCGGAAGGGCTGGAGGAGCTTGGCCAATCAAGGAAACTGATTGGGCAGTTGATCGAGCTCATAGACTTACTAACGCCCCTTTGCCACAAGATGTTAGTTAGTCAAGCCAAGTTTGGTGGAGAGGAACATGCTTACGAGGGTGCACAACAGCTTAACACCAGAAGTAAATGGAAAAGGGAGCTTATGGGCTTTCTAATGGTTCAGCGACTAACTTTAATCCTTTGTTAACTCCAAATATTTTTTGTGCTGAATCTGAAGGGGCTGAGGTGAGAAATGAGCGCCAAGGAGCAGCAGCAGGGGCTCAACCTAATCTATAGGTTCAAGCACAGGTACTGTTTGTTCTAACAACACCAGCACTAAAGACTGGTTAAATAGAAATGTAGTGTTTGGTGTGGATATACATGTAGGCTCTGATAACATGGATGGAGAGTCTTATGTAGTTAAAATAGATAAGCCTAAAGGGCTAATGACCAAGTTTAAAATTTTGAATATTGAAAATACATATTTATTAGAATGTTTGAAAAAGGAAATTGTCCCAAAAGGACTACGTATTTGCAAGTATCCCAATAATGTTATATGTGGTTCTATTTTTCACAAAAACTTGCTTAAAGTGTTTAACCAATGTGGTTTGGATGTAATTAAATTAATAATTGAGGAAAATGAAAGGAAAATAATGTGTTTAAGTAAGGAAATTGATGAGTTAGATGGAGTTATTAAGAATGACTTAATTCATGGTATAAAGGAAGAGAGACAACAATATTATAAAATCAGGCATGATATTGATGACAAATGTAAACAAGTCATGCAACGGAAAATTGGTAAATTACACAGGGATATTACGGAGTATGAAAATGGGACTAATTACCCTGAACCCACTTTTTCTAAAAAGGACGCTAATAATTTTTTTAACAACAGGAAATGGAATAAACCCACTTATAGTCATATGGAATTCATGAATGACTATCAATATGACCAAGATTTCCCTCCTTTAGTAAGGGAAACAGATGAGGAATATAGGCCCCATAACAACAGGGGAAATTTTTACAGGAGGGGGGGAGAAGGGGGAGGGGGAGGTTTTAATTAACACCCACTCTTCAAGTAATTCAAATTTGAAAGGTGACACCAATAATATCAATATAACAGATAAGGTTATATATACGTATAAAGACTTTTCCATATATAATTATGGCAATTTTGATATTAAGGAAAACCATTTTAATTTACTCAGTAAAGGATTTAAATTTATACCTAGCTCTAAAGGGGATACCCCCACCACAATATTAGACACTAAGTTATTTATGAGAAAAAATAATTTGAGTGTATTGGCAAAGAATAATGGTTATGGTAGTGAGAAAAATAACACAGAATTGAAAAAGAAATCTACGTACAATCCACCCTTATTACCTCAGTTAAGAAATTTTGAAAAAATATTGGAAGAAGAAATTAGAAACAAACATAATAATAATACAAAACTTCACAACAACTTGAAAAAAGATGAGAAGGAAGCATTAGTGGAATTAATAGGTGATGATTCTATCAGGGTTATGAAACCAGATAAGGGGGGGGGAGTGGTCATCATGGAAAATATAATTTATGAAGGAAAGATGAACATGATACTAAGAGATGAAGCAAAGTATACAGTGGTTTCAAAAAATGAGGTAAATGTAGCATACCATCGGATAGATAATATGTTGAATGATTTTATGTTAGAAGGGGTGTTAAGGCCTGAATTACATAAATTTTTCACAGTAGAAAAACCTAGAATGGCTACAATGTTAAAGTCCATAAAATTGGTTGGACCCCCTAAGACCTATAGGTCAAAACAGCACCCTTGGACATTACTACTAAGCACATATGGACAAATAATAAAGTGATCTTGAAAGACTCATGGGATTTTTTAAAACAACTAACACCTGAATTTTATAGAACCGACCTTTTATTTATAACTATAGACATTGTGGACTTATTCTCCAGTATACCACATTATAGTGGTATGGAGTTGTTTGAGGAGTGTGTATTTTTGGACAAAACTATGACGCAGGAAGAAAAGATACTTTCAGTAGCACTCATGGACACTATCTTAAAATACAACTTCTTATTATTTGATGGAGAGTATTTTCAGCAAAAGACGGGGGTGTCCATGGCAACATATGCCAACATAGTTTTGTCCAAATGGGAGGAAAAATATATTTTAAATTCTGAATTTAATAAGGAATGGATTTTGTAAAAAAGATTCCTAGATGATATAGTTATATTTTGGATAGGGGGACAGGAAAAGTTTAAGGAATTCATGGAATATATTGGCAAAACCACTAACTTCTTAAAGTTCACTTACAATGTTAATAGTGAGGTGTTACAGTATCTGGATATAGAGTTGGTTAAGAATGATACACTCAAGTATTTCGCATCCAGGGTATATAGGAAAAACACTCATGTTAATTCATATTTACATTTTGAAAGTGCCCATCCCCTGCACTGCAAACGAAATATAGTAAAAGGGCAGTTTGTGAGGGGATCAAGGATGACTACCCTGGATGACGATTTTTTAATTGAGTGTAATAAATTAAATAAGATGTTTATAGAAAGAGGATATCCAGAAACATTTGTAACTAATATAAGAAGGGAAGTGGAAAAAGGTAGGGCAGATAGATTCAAACCCATTATGGGTATGAGTGAATTTAAAACATTATGTGAAGAAAATAATAAGAAGGGGACTGAGGGAAAACAGTACCATAGGAATCTCATTGTTGAATACAACACACAAAATACTGGATTAGGAAATGTTTTAAATAAAGAGTGGGATAAATTTGCTGCCTTAACAGATATAGAAGAAATAAACAGTTTTAAGCCTAAAATTATATATAGAAATTCCAGAAGTATAAAAAATATGTTAGAAAAGAATAATAATGATAAGGACTATAGGAAGAAAGATATGAAAAAAGTTGGAACTTTTAAATGTGGTCGGTGCAACCAATGTACTTATATTTGTAATAAGAGTGAGATGTTCATAGGAAGTAGAAATATCTTAATTAAAAGTAAAATTAATTATAGCTGTGACACAAAAGGTGTGGTCTATCTGGCAACCTGTGATAAGTGTCCGGGAA
This sequence comes from Protopterus annectens, assembly GCF_019279795.1. Classification (NCBI taxonomy): domain Eukaryota; kingdom Metazoa; phylum Chordata; order Ceratodontiformes; family Protopteridae; genus Protopterus; species Protopterus annectens. The sequence goes on from NC_056729.1 coordinate 776,155,952, forward strand.
AAACTGAAAGAGAGTTAAAGAAAAGAATATATGAACACGTATATGATATTCAAAAAGGAAAAGAAACAAGTGCATTATATAAGCATAGCAAAGAATGCAGAGGATGTAGATTTCACTTTTTCATATTGCAACAAGTTAGAAAGGATGTAAGGGGTGGAATTTGGGAAGAGATTTTGGAGAGTAAGGAATTGTGGTGGCAGGTATACCTGGAAGCAGGTAAAAAAACAGGGTTAAACGATTATTTGAGTATAGCTTCCTTATTAAAAATAAGGGCAAACAAAATATAATGGTCAACATTTTTTAAATAGTGTGGGATGTTATGTTTTTATCTTCATATATGTTTGACATTTATACATTTCTTATTTATACATATATACATATATTCACCTATAGAAGGAGGAATATACAGTATTAAGTACTTTATAATGATTATTTGCACAAGCACTTTATTTGCAATAGTATTTTATAGATTCTAGCAACAATATATATATACGTCCTTTATTGTATTTTTGGATATATGTATGCAATTTAGGTTTCTGACAGCAGAGGGAGTAATCATGCTATAGATAGATATAAGAATACTTGGTCAGCTTAGCACAAGCACTTTATTTTATATTGTTATAGTTTTTTAATACAATGCTTATTTAATTCAACATGTATATAAGTATGTGTATTTAAATATGGATAGGTTTTTATCAGTACTTGATTTTGTATTCAAATTTTATCTTATTCAACATTTTAATATTAATGATATTTGTTTAATTCAAATGTTTAAAGAAACATTCATTGGTCAGTGGGTTAGTAAAACTAGTATATATAGATTAATTTAATGGTTGTTCAATGTCTGATGAAGTCCAATTGGTTTGGATGAAAACGCTTGCAAATTGTGTTGTTGGAATTGCGTTAATGTGATGGTCTGTGGAGTTTGGTACATTCATTAAAAAATTTCTAAAAAAGAATATATATTTTCCTTAGTTTTCCTTGGCTTGTAGCACTCTTTCAGTGTTTATTGGTAAAATTTATGTGAACTTAACAATATTTATGAAAACCAAATAGTCTGTATATACTTTACCATTTACATTCATTCATATGGTTATTCTTACTTCTTATTGGATTTAGAATAAACAAGTCTCTTCTTATAAAATGTTCTCCCATCTTTTTTGAAAAAGTAGATAGGCTTTGTTTTCTTCCTGCCACTCATAGCTACATTCATTTTTTTAGGTCTGGTGTCAGGTTGCAAGTCTCAGAGTCCTTTCTCTGTCCAGTTTTACTTGATTTAAAATGTTTTTTATTCAAATCTTCGAGGACCTGCTTTGAATCCAAATATGTCTTTGTCCCTAAGGGGTGAAAGACCTTGAAAACAACAGGACACTCAGTCAGAACCTAGTTTTTATTCCTGTACTCTAGTGGATATCAGACAAAGAAGCAGCCCTCGTTGCATGTTTTTCTGAGGAGTAATCATTTTCTGCAAACGTCCTGTTTGTTTCCCACCTTGTATATAATGTCCATTTTCCAGAGGATAGAGCAAGTTTGCTTTCTCAGAGTTTAGTTGTGAAGCTTTACTGGTATGGGTCAAGACTGCTTTATAGCGCTACCCGGGGAGCATTCAGTCTTTGTGACCTATCTCTAAGGATCTCATCTGGGACTATATAGGTTCATAGATGGGTTGCTAGGCTAATGTCCCTGGAGCCCTTACAAACCTAGCCATATTTATGCCAAGTTGCCTCAGTTGTCAGTGGTTAGGTGAGTGAAGTTTGCAGAAGTAAGAGTCTGTGGTAGTTAATAATGGCTTCCTGTGTCCAGGAGGGACATGGGTGCCACCACAGGAGTGAATTTGTGGTCACCCATCCATTGATCTAGGTTATATTTAAAGAGGGTCAGGGAGGTGCTCTGTTTCACATGAATTGGAAGCTTGTTCCAGAGAAGTGACTGTCTCTGGGAGCTGGATCTATCTCTCCAGCATAACTTCTTCATGTCAGAGTCAAGGTTAAGGTTCCTGGTGCGAGTGAACGTCATGCAGTCTGATTTATGAACATGTAACATTTCCATCAGGGTGAGGTCAGAGACTGCCCTGTAAGCCAGGCTCAGGTCACCCCCCCCCCCTAGCAACCTGTAGGAGACCGAATACAGTGACAGGGCTTTCAGTCTTTCTGTGTAAAACTTTTGTGTACCCTTTAATTCCCGATGAGAAACCTCTGTGGTCTGTCCAATTATTGCAGGTGTCTGGTGATGTGCATGCCAAAAGGGAGCATTGTACTCGGCTATTGGTCTGATGAGGGCCAACTGTAATGGAATTACACCATCCCTAGATCTAGATGTGATGTCTTTACTTATAAGATGTGCCACATAGAAGTATTTCCTGACTACTGTGGATATGTGGTGGTCAAAGTTCAGGTTGCTATCAGCCTGAGTACCCAGATCATCTACCACTGGGTCTGCAGTTAGGGGGGTGTTGTCTGTAATGCAATTAGCAGGGATGTCACCTTTCCTAAAAGGGGGAATAATGCATTTTTTTGCATTTAGCTTTAATCCATGGCTTTGGCACCACTCATTTGTCTGCGCTAACCCTGTCCGCAGTATATTAACATTCTCCCAATTTGCAATAATCTGTGAACTTGGTCAGCCACATGCCATCCAAGTTTGCCTGGCCTTCTGAGAAATAAATTCCAAACAGTAAGGGGCCTAGCACAGAACCCTGTGGTACGCCATGGTAACCGGTCTTTTGCAGTATGTGTCCTGTCAATGAGATGGTTGGCTACCCACCTGGTTATGTAGGGGTTAATTCCCAATTGGGACAGTTTCTCTATAATACCTGAGTGAGTGATTGTATTAGTTGGCTAAGCTAGGTCAATATAGGCAGTACACACTGTCTTTCCTTCGTCCAGGTTTTTGGTATCCCTCTCGAAGAAGTTAATCATGTTTAACAGGCATTATCTACCTGTAACGAATCTGAACTGGGTTGGGTCCAGAGTTTGGAGATTACCTATGTCCTTCTTAATAAAGTCCATAATGATTCTTTCCATGGCCTTGTAGATGAGGCTTGTCAAGCTTATGAACCTATAATTCCCAGGGTTGGTTGATGATCCCCTTTTGTGTAAAGGGATTACTGTTGCTGTCCTCAATTCTGCCGGAACTTAGCCAGTTCACAGACTTTGGTTAAACAAGGATCCAAGTGGGTCTGCTAGGTCATGTTTTACATTGATTAAAAGGCAGCCTTGGATGTTGTCTGGAACCATGGATGCAATGTTTTTGGGCTTGGAGAACACTAAGATGACTTACTCCCTTGAGATAATAGGCTGAAGAATAGTGGCAGGTATACTTTTGGGGATGACTGGAGGGGACAGGGTAGTGAAGTTTGCGCAAAATCTGTCAGCTAGCAGGTTGGCGATTACCTCCAGTTGAGTATGGGTGGTGCCATCCATGACCAGTTCAGCTCATAGCTGGGTATTCCCTTTTAGATTTCGTATGTAGTCAAAGAATGCCTTGTGATTATCCTTAGCAAAGGAGGCTGTTTTTTACTTTGGAATTAGCTTTGGAGGACTTAACAAGATCTCTGATTTGTTTGTTTAAGCTAGAGAGGGATTTCTTCCTCTGCTGAGCCATTTCCCTCTTGTTCTTGGACATTAGTTTCCTTCTCTTGTTGTATAGCCTATTTATACCAAGGGTCCACCAGGGTGGCTTATTTTTTCGGCCAGACATGCTTTTAATCCGGTCAGGTACAGCTAATTCTTTACAACTCCTTAAGTGGTTATACAGGGGCATTAGTGTACATGTCTGCATACGAGTCCAAGTTATCTGCGTTCGAGGGGGCTTTGAAACTTATGTTATCACTTAGTAGGAGATAGTGTGTTTTTGAAAAATTCTTAAGCGTTTTTGAGCTTGATGGGGTGTCTGGCCTTATAATTACATTGAACGGGACTGATTTATGGTCCAATCTCACCAGGGAAGACATCACACTGGGGTGGGGGGAGGGGTGCAACACTCTCCCATGTTAGTGAGTACTATGTCCAGGACATTTGAAAATCTTGTGGGTGTGCTAACTAGCTGTTCAAGAGCATTTGCATTGAAAAAGTCCAGGAATTCTGAGCCAGCATTGTTGTGGTCATGTATGTTTCCCAGTCAGAGGCAGGGTAATTAAAATTACCCATGAGTAAAGTGTTGGGTTGTATGGCAAGTGACTCCAGTAAGTCCAGGTATGCAGTATGCTTTTCTTGTTTCATGGTAGGGACCTATGGCTAGGTGTGATGTGGTAGGGGGCTTTGCCTGTAGTTAATTTGTCATAGAGTAGCTCAAGAGAGTCATACTGTTTGACCAGTCTCGAGGTGTACTTACCCATAATGAAGGTGGATACACCTCCTTTGGTTCTTTCACTCTGTTTGTGGTCTAAACGTATGAAAGGCATTGTGAACGCCTACATGGCTGGGGGTCTTTCCACACCTTTGAACCATGTCTCAGTGACCTGCACAAATGTCAGTATCTTCCAAAGTGTGCTTCCAGAGAGTGCAATGTCTTGTTTAGACTCCTAGCATTAAGCAGCAATACCTTGAGTTTAACTAGCGAGGATTTTGTTATGTTCGGAGGTTGGTTATTTTGACACTACATAAAAAGACATAATAGGGGTGGCTAATGTATTTGCCAGTATCTGAAAGCCTAGAAGAGACAGGTGATACAATCTCTGACACAGCATCTTTGCTTGTCAACCATGTCTTCCCAGGCTGACAGATAATAGATCCCCTTGGACGGAACCAGAAGCTAAGCCATTTGTTAAAGTCAATCATTTTTTGTTTGTATTGTGGTATCATCCTTGGAGAAGGTAGAATGCTGGTTAAGGCTAGGCTTATACCTGTCTTTGACACATAATCTGAAAGCTGAGTCATGTCTCTCTTCATATAGTCCAGTGAGGTACAACTCGTCATTCACCCCCACATGGATTATGGTGGAATCATACCAGTACTTATGGTTGAGTGACTTGCTGGATCCTGGTACCTGGCATGCAGCTAACCGTAACCCACTCCTTCTCTAGCCTGGTGAGGGGAACACTAGTGTGTCTCACAATGGAGTCACCTATGACCAGTTCATTAGGTTTTGAGGTGTTACGCCTTATCGCTTATTTGTTGAGACATTGGTGTGTGTGTGTGTGTGTGTGTGTGTGTGTGTGTGTGTGTGTGTGTGTGTTTTGTTATGTGTTGTCATTGATTTTTGTATTATGTGTACAAGTGGTTTCTGTTTGGGAGGCCTCTGATTTTTGGTAAGTTAATAGTGAGTACCTACGCATATGAGGATTTGTGTGTCATGTCCTTATTTAGTTTGGGAAGTGTGTGTATGCCGACAACCTGTTTGGCATTCGATTTGTCCTAATGTGAGAGTCTTGAATCCAATTTCCTAGTGTAATTACATCTCTCACATAAAGTATTTTTTTCAGGAGTAAGTGGTTATCAGTACACATTTGACAATTGCTACATTGTGTATGCTCACAACCTGTTTGGCATTCGATTTGTCCTAATGTGAGAGTCTTGGCTTCAATTTAATAGTATAACTACATCTCTCACATAAAGCATTTGTTTGTTTCAGAAGAAAGTGGTCATCAGTATGCATCTGACAATTGCTACATTGCCTCAGGATACCCATGTCTATCAGGCTGGCCAGAGAAATGATGGGAAACTGCCCGTCCATGATAACAAGCTCTGACTGTATGTTTTATTAGGGAAGGGAATGGGTTAATTTGACAGGACTGTGCTGGTAGCTCCGAGGCTACGAGAGGGACTTATACTTTTTGTACACTAAGGCTGATCAATAAGGCAGTGTTGCTCAGTGCACAACTGAGTTTCTCCTAGAACAGCAGAGAAGTTTGGAAGGGTTTCACTGACAGCTCTTTAGGGAAAAACTGAGCTTCTAAGCTTTTGCATCTATACAGGGCACTGCTAACAACCACTGAGCAAAGAGCAGCATGTTGCAAATGGGAGCCTTCAATATGAGCAAAGAGAAACAAGTCTTAAGCTAACTACCAATCAAGAAACAATACAATAAGCCTTTCACCAGCAGTCCCAAACTCAGGCAGGTTAGATCAGTACACTTCTGCCACAAAACACACCTTCCTAAAGTAGAATTGCTGGTTTGGAGCCCAAGTGTAACAAGACCACACAAATTACCTACAACAGCCCTACAACTAACAGATACAATGTAATACAGTGCAATTAACTACTTAAAGCAGCCTTAGGCAGTATAGATTTTTTTTTACCATAAAGTGCAAAAATAGCAGCTGATAGCTTAAGAAACTGCTATAAGTACAGTCACAGAATACAAGAGAAGTGCAAAAAATACTTTTTTTTTCAGTAGTGGATTGCTCCAGGTGAAAGCAGATTTGCAGCAATCAGTATCAAAGTTGCTAAACGATGAGCAGCTATGAGCATCTATGCCAAAGTCCGCTCAAACCAGAGTCGTAAATACTAGCAAAAAGAAACAAGTTTTACGCTAACTACCAGTCAGGAAAGTACACAATAAGCCTTTCACCAGCAATCCACAACTCAGACAAGTTAAATCAGCACACTTCTGCAACAAGAATGCAGAAAATGACCATTGGTCTCCAGGACTTCTTTAGATTGATACAAGCAATACTAAAGTGATGTGGTACATCAACAAACAAGGGGAACCAGGTTTTCCCCTGTGCACACTACTTGTGTTAGCTTGGGATATAGCTTTATAGTACAGTCTGACTACAGGCATCCTACAATTCTGTTAGACCAAAATAGTGTGGCAAACAAGCTGAGCAGTGAATTCCTCAAAAATAGAGTCTTGATTGGGTGGGGTCTTCCAAGATCTGATCCATCTGTGAGAAGTTCCTTAGGTTACCTTTTTTGCCGCCTCACTGAACAATCAGCTGGAAAAGTTCTGCTCCAAGACTCCATCCAAAAAGGTCTGGAAGCGAGATGCCTTTTCTTTTCTTGGGACAAACTTTTTTTTATGCTTTTCCATCCTTTCCACTGATACCCAGGGTACTTTTGAAGATTTATAAGGAATTCACAGCATCATTGTAGTGACTCCCATCTGGCACAGGTGACAGTGGATGTTCTTCATAGTCAGTGTTGCAGTACAATTTTTGAGTCTTCGTGCCATGCAGAAACCCACAACTGGATACATCATCAATACCTGATGGATGTCTCAAGACCAACATCTGGACATCATGGTATAAAAAGAGCATCCATCAGTGCCATCTTAATTTCTTTCTGTCCATGCAGTCTGATGCGCTTCATGTTTGCTCATTATGTTCTCTGTCAGTCGGTCAGCTCATTTTTCCAGAGAACCTTCTTCTTCCAGTAAGATAAGTACCCATTTGGGAAATTTGTCTAGTAATTTAATGTTCAAAAGCAGTTGCTTGAAGTGTGGGAAGCAAATCCCACATAAAGATTTTCTCTCGTTTTGTCTCTTCTGCTTAGAGCCTCAACACATCTCTAATTGTCCTGACTGCAAAATTCCATGCAAAAAATCTAAAACAGGGCCAAGGTACTAGCTGCCAGTATGGAGTCCTCCTCTTTTAATTTCACCAAATCTTTTGAGTTTCTAATACCATGATGGGAGTGGACCGCATTCCTAAGTCAAAGTATGATTAAAGTTCATGAAATTAGTAGTTTCAGTCTTTGATGAAAGCCGGAAATGCTCTTCGCAGCATCCGCAATGTGCCCAGTAATGACTCCTCCTGCAATTCATCCAGATTTACATGTATCGGTAGCATATCTAAATATGATTGTAGAGTAAGCAAGTGGATGGTGTGAAGTTAAACATTATGGTTGCCTTTATGGAGTTGGTCTTAAAGAACAATTATTTGAGTTTTGAAGGTGAAAATTTTCATCAGATTTCAGGAGTGGCGATGGGTGCCAAGTGTGCACCCATTTTTGCCAATTTAGTACTTCTCCATTGGGAAGAGACTTTTCTCTTCCATTCACCCTTTTATGAACAGACTGTGATTTACAATCGTATTTTGGATGACATACTAGTGTTATGGAGAGGGGGAGAAGATGAGGCAAGAAATTTCGTTGAATATCTCAACTCCACTACCTCATTTCTTTCTTTCATGTTCAAGTGGAACAGTGAAACAATTAATTTTTCGGACCTGAAACTTACCAAGACATTGGAAGGATTAGAAAATAATATTTACAGGAAGGAAACCTACAGCAATTCCCTTTTGCATTTTTCAAGTTGACATCCCCCTTTCCAACATAAAAGTGTGGTCAAGGGACAGATGGTCCGATTATATCGTTTAATTAGTAAAAACAATACCTATCAAGAAGAGATGTACAATTTGATGGGAATGTTCCGGGCGCATGCATATTTCTTGAAACCTTTGATAGCAGTTAGAAATGAGGTGATGGGCAAAAGGGATACATCATTCACACTCATTCTGAATGGGATGGATGAAACTTTTCGTAAACATATTGTGATTTCTGATTCTAGAGCACTTATCTTGAAATACAATCACCAGGCACCGCAGGTTATAGAGATCATTAGGAGAACATGGCATTTGTCCTTTGATACTGAAATAAAAAATGAGTTAGGCCAAATGCCACATGTAACATTTTCTAGAGGGAGAAACATCAAAAATCTACTAGAAGAACACAAGGCAGAACATACATGCTCCCGTATGTACAAATGTGGGGCATGTAGATTTTGCAAATTTATTAATGATGGACCCTATGTTACAGTTTGGGGGAAAAATAGGTCAATCCCCTGCCCAGGTAGATGTTGTTGTAATTTCAAAATTGTGGTCTATTTGGCAACATGTACAACATGCTCAGGTTTTTACGTAGGAAAAAACATTCCCAAATTGAGAGAAAGAATTGCAGAACATCTAAGGGCCATCAAAAATAAAGACACTCACAATGCCTTGTATGTACATTCTATCAAATGTGTCAATTTCACAAAATTCATCTTTTTTGTGATTGATCGGGTACTAGTGAGTGAAAGAGGGGGTGATGACAATGTTAAAATTTAGTCCCTAGAATACAAATGGCAAGTTATTTTCAATGCTACATCTTTTCCGGGGCTCAACGATCACATCTCAGTTATGCCATTGCTTAAACAGAGAGCTATGGCTAATTAATGCTACTTTGATAGCGTTTGAGTGTATTGCTTAAGGTATTCATTCCAAGCAATTACTGTAATGCACTTTGACAAAATTATAGAAATAACATTTAGTCAAAAGATGTATGCAATGGGTTGACCCTAGAATGTGTATTAATTCAGCTTGATTTATTTCATTTTATTTATATATTAGTTTTATGTAATATGTTTTTATACAGACTTTTTTGTACTTGGAATATATTGGTTTATTAGCATATTTAATTAACTAAGGTGTGTGATGGGTGGATTTGAATGTGTAAAATATTCATAAGTGTTGTGATGTAATGCTCCTTGTACTCTGAAGAAGCCATTAATTTACATATGGTGAAAGCGCTTAGTATTTTGGAGCTTGTCGTGAGCTTTGTCAATAAACAGCAGTCAGTGCAGTCCGTATTTATTTTGCTTTTTAATACTTAGATTCTTCCCCTTTTTACAGTTCTCCACTATGACTTTATTTAACAACAAATGATCCTTTGTTCCATGACTTTCTTTAATACCTTTTTTGTTCTGTTCCCATAATTGAGTTTTCTAAATGACTTTAAACTCTGTCAGCATCAATTCCAGTGTATAATTTGTATGTCATAATAAGGCAAGTTATTGACCTATGTGTGTGTCTGTGTGTGTATATATATATATATATATATATATATATATGTGTGTGTATATGTATATATTCATATATATATATATATATATATATATATATATATATATATATATATTGCTCTTGGCTAAGTCTTTATGCAAAGATGTTAATACTTTTAGCCAGAAGTTAGGTAAGTCTTTGTGCAAAGATGTTAATACTTTTAGCCAGAAGTTAGGTACTGCATCTGGGCTTGGGGTTTTTCAATAGAGTTCTTTCTTAACTTTGTTTCAGTCTCTCTGGCTGTTACTTCATCCCATTTCATATCCTGTACATTTGAAATTCTTATTCCTTCTTTTGATTCTTCTATCCATTTAGCATCTTTGTTATGCTCCACAGGATCTTCATAAATATTTCTCCAAAATGTATTTATTTTTTCTTTTTTTGTGCTCTTTCAATTCCTTTTACCTTGTTTCCCAATTCTCTGTAAAACATTTTTGGATGAGCAATAAATTGCTTATTTTGTACTTTTCCTGTATAGTTATCTGGGTATCTTGTAAGTTTTTTCTGCCTGTGCTGCTATTAGTTTATTATATGCGATAATGCATGATAAATCCTGATCGGATACTGCGCATTGAGTTTATCATGTCTATCTTTCTGAGTATTTTGTTGATCTGTTTCCCCTTCTATATTTTTCTAACAGTCACACTTCTTGGCTTAATTGTTTTATAGTTTTCTGTATTTGATACTTCCATGATGGCATTTGATTTCTCACAATCCTTTCCCTTACTTATCCCTATGTTCTTGTGGTACAACTTTATCTGTTATTAATTTGGCTGCACAGTAATGTATCTTAATTACTTCTGTTATATCACATGAATTTCTGTGGACAGTCCTAATTACTGTGTTCATTTATTTTATCAAACTTCTAACTTTTTGTGTTTTATTGACCTTCTGCAGTCTATTTCTTTCATTGATCTTAATATATCTATTCATCTCTATTAAATCAAGTAACTGTTCTCTTGGATCATTTTCTTCTAAACTGAGGGCACATTTTTTGTTCACCATTTCCTGCGGGCATTCTATAGAAAGTTCCAGAGATTCTCCTGTGCTACGTTTTCTTCAGTTTCACTCTGTGTCATCTGTTGCTCTTTCATATGGGAACTCACTGGCCTATCACTCCACGACATTGACTATATCAGAGTTTCAATAGTTTCATGTTCTTTCCCTTGATGTATAACTCCAACTGAATCTTTGTACTGGTTTTCACTGGGAGGCTAGAAAAGTATCTTCATATGTCAACTGATTAGATGCTTCCTGCTCCACTTGTTTCTTATTAATTTGGGTGTCCATTGCTCTATACTGTTGTGTTGTTATCTGAATTAAATTTTCTGCACTAAATCTTTCACTTTGCAGGTAAGCCATACCTCAGTTTCTATTTCTTTAACTTCTACATTACTAAGCCTCTTTTCTACTTTTCCTCTTTGTTTTCATATTTTTTGTATTGTAAAATTTTCCATATCTGGGTGTCTTTGAATTTTTCTTCAAATATCTTTGGTACTGCTCTGATTGATTTTTTTTATTGATCTGCATTGATTAGTTTTGCTTTCTGCTTTGCATAATTGCACCTTATTAAATCTCTTTTTCTTTGACATGTCCATATTTCTTCTTCAGATGTCTCCTGGTCCTCTTGTTTCTCCTTACTTTGGGGGCTAGTTGTTCCATCATGTTTTGATATGACCTGTGTTAGACTGAATCCTTCATTTTGCAAGTATTCCATAACTGCAGCTTAGATTTTTTTTTAACTTCTACTTGACTAATCTTCTGTTCTACATTCCCTCTTTGTGGTATTATTTTTTTATTGTGAAATTTTCCATATCTGGATGCCTTTGCCTGTATTTCTCTTTGAATATCTTGGGGGCTACCTTTTTTGTGTTGATTAATTTGGCTTTCTTCTTTGCATAAATATTGCACCATATCAGATCCCTCTTTCTTTCTCATGTCCATATTTCTTTTTTATACCTTTCAAATGTCTCTAAATTTTTTTTTTTATTAATTTTTTTTTTAATTTTCACTCTTCCTCAGTCGCTTTATTTTCCAAATGGCACAAGGTTTCTTGGTGGATCTGCTATATTAATGAACACAAATTTGTATTCGAAGTTTCTAACAGTTTTTCTCGTGGAAGTATTTTTCTTTCCTCTAATTTCTCTCGTAATCTTTTTGTATATCTTTTTTGTGTAAATTCTGGACTTCTTGCATAATAGTAACAAAGCATCATTTATTTCTTATCCTCAGTAGTCCACTCTGTCCTCTATATGGCTCTTTTTTGACCTGTCATTTTTTTGTGATTTTTGTGGACTGCTACTTACTTTTACAACAGGGGGGCCAACCTCCCCCCTGGGCCTGGCCTAGTCCCATTGTAAGAATGTCTTGAGGATTCTACACTGTCATTTTTTCCAGTCCTTGTACCAGTGCGCCTACCAGGACTGGGCAGTTTTTTTTTATCCTGGGACTTGTTCACCCAGCTATCTTCTTTAGTTTTTACCCTACTTCTGTCCATGATCTGTGCTATATAAAATACTGTCTATATCAGTGTCATCTTGGTGAGATTTTGTGAAAAACAGGGTCCACCTTGAGGATAAAGATTTTCTCTAGTTTTGTCTGTTCAGCTTAGGGCTTCAACACAACATCTCTAACTGTCCTGAATGTGCAAAATTCCATACAAAAACTCTAAAACAGAGCCAAGGTACTAGCCACCAGTATGGAGTCCTCCTCTTCGGCTTCCCTGATGGCATCACAGACCGCTGCTGCCATAGGTCCTCAGCTAACTCCAGCTTCAGCTAGCATCATTCCAAAATAATGGAAAGAAAAAAGGCTAAGGACCTTGACTTTACTGAAAAAGCTCCAGCTACTGCTCTTAAGTTGACCGACAACCCAGGTACGGCACCTTTTCAGCCCTCTAGTATGGCGACTCTTAGACCTAAATCCTTTAGAGTGACTCCTCTGAGGCCACCATGATTTCCAGACTGCTTACAAATGCCCATCGGTCATGTCTGAGGTCTCTCTGCAGGCCTTAAATTCTGACATCCGCACATGGGTCTTGAGGGGAACTCCCTTTCTTCCTCAACTACCAGAGCTGCATTCAAAGTTGCAGTCAGTTGACTGCATCCTCAGGTCACCCCTGTAAAATGGGTATGCAAATGAACCACTTCCTTTTCTATGCCAATGCCTCCGGCCACCACTTCTCAGACTGAAACCCAAGACTTCTGTAAAATAGCATAGGAGTTTAAAGCCTTCATGAAATCTAGAGCACCCTGTCATTCTTCCACATCTGAGGCCTCCCCATCTAAAAGGAGCTGGGAAGTATCTTTTCAGGAAGAGGAAGAATCCTCTATCTCTGAGAATGGGGAAGAATTGTCTGACTGTGGCCACTTGCCACCACAAACTTACTCAGACTCAAATGACACCTTTTCTTCCTCCTCCTCCCCCCTGAAGACCTTTCCTTTCCCTGTCATATAATGAAGGAGACTTTCAGTCGGGAAAGTTAGCAGTTCTCTCAGGCCCAGACCCAGTACAGGGAACTGTTAAGCTTGCCATCACCCAGACCACAGGCTATTCCTCCTGTACATTGAATAATGTCTTCAAAGACATTGCTTTACACCCTGATTCTCTTCCCCCTGCTCCTAGGAAGCCAGACAGGTTTTACAGAGTGCTTGAATCTCATACGAACCTGTACAGAAATCCTAAAGCTGACCCTTTTCATAAAAGGTGTACCTAAGGGATCAAGAAGACATCCTTTGCCTAATGACAGGGAAAGTAAATTATTATATATATAATATATACAGAAGAAACAAAAGTTAAATACAGAAGTTGAAAATATAAATGCTGTAGAAATGCTTGATGAAGATTTGTTGAATCTTTTTATTTATGAATATGATGTAGATGTGGAAAATGTACAAGAAACAGATAGTAATATGGAGGAGTCATGTGATGTCTTTGATAATGGTTATGGCAAACTGTTCGTGCCGACTTTACCCATACCCAGTAGTTTTATGCCGCCTAAATTGTCATCAACTGTCTCATTGTTTGAGCAAGTAGTTTGTAGAAAAGTGGAATGTGAACTTTTTAAATTTGTAAAGAAAGAAAAGAGGTTTAATATTTCAAAAGAAGAATGGTGTGAATTAAATTCTTTAAGGGCTCAACTTTTGAATGTTGTGTTTAAACAAGCAGACAAAGGGGGTAATTGGATGATTATGTCAAAAATGCAATACCATAAAATGGTGTTTGATTTGTTATTGCAGCAGGAAGATTATGAGAAGTTAAGGGTGAATCCTGTGTAAGAATCTAATGAATTACTGCTGGAATTGTTAGAGCGTGGAGAAAGGTTGGGCTTCTTTAGTAAGGATAATGTGAAAAAATGATTTAATGCGAGGCCTGTAAATCCTTTCTTTTACACCCTGCCTAAATTGCATAAAAGTCTTTTGGACCCCCCGGGGAGATCGATAGTGTCGGGGATAGGGTCATATTTGGAGCATGTAGGGATTTTTCTTGAATCTTTTTTAAAGAAATTCCTAAATAGGGTCCCAGCGCATGTTAAAAATGCAGCGGAGGTCTGTGGTGAGGTGAAAAACATAACATGGCAGGAGGATTACTACTGGGTGGTAGTAGATGTAAATTCATTGTATACCAACATTCAGTTGAAGTGGGGTATGGAGGCAATTTGGGACATCATAGGAGAGGGGCCTAAGGCAGCATATGTGACCAGGTTACTGGAATGTTGTTTGAGTCATAGTTATTTTGAATTTGAAGGTAATTTCTTTTTGCAGCACAGGGGGACAGTGATGTGTGCTCCCTATGCTCCCACCTATGCCATGTTATATATGGGTTATTTTGAGAAAAAGTTAATTTATACGGACAACTTTTTTAAGCAAAATGTTATTTATTTCAAAAGGTATATAGATGATTTGATTTTTTTTTGTGTAAATTTGACAAATTTTTTGCTCATTTAAATTCAACGGAGCATGGTTTTAAGTTTTCCATGGTAAAGGGTGATGCTAAAGTGGTATTTTTGGATGTAGAATTTTATGTTGAGTTCAGGAATAGTAATAGAATTCAGTATAGACCATACAGAAAGGCCACTACAGTTAATCATTTCTTACATGCATCTAGTATGCATCCCCCCAACCTGTTGGATTTTTTACCCCTGGGGGAATTTAAACGAATTTCCCGGAACACCTCTGGTGATTCATGTAGGATGGAATTTTTATTAAATGCGAAAAAGAGACTGAGTATGAGAGGCTATAAAGAAGAATTATTGGATAAAGCATTGATTCAGGTGGTCAATAAGAAGGTGGACAGAGGTAGAAGATAGTGGTAGATCCGTGAATGTGAACAATAGGAAAATCTTTTTTGTCTCTAAATATTCTGGCTTTTCAGACAGGATGGAAATAATTTTGGATTCTTGGCATTTGGTAAGTAGTGATGCACAGTTTGGGCAATTATTTCCCAGATATGTGAATTTCTCTTATGGACGTTATGCCAACCTTAAAGAGCTTCTGAACATGATAAAGTGTGGGGCTGGTTCCAGCTCCTCTGGTATGTTCAGATGTGGCCATTGCAAAGTTTGTAATCATTTCAAAAGTTTGGGGGGAGAACGTATTAATGGGAGGAGATTTATGTATAGGGGTAGGTTTAGCTGTCTCTCATGCGCTGTAGTGTATATTATTGGGTGTAATTGTGTTAAAACTAAATGGTATATAGGTCAGACTAAAAGGGCTGTCAAGACTAGGATTTTGGAGCACCTTGGAGATGTTCATAATGGCAATTTAAAGAGTCCTGTGGCCGAGCATTTTCGTAAGGTCCATCAGGGTAACACTTCAGGTTTATTTTATTCAGTTCTGGCCCAGCCATTATTATCCTGGGGTGGGGATGTGGTTAGAAAATTACTACATTTGGAAAGTAAGTTCATTTTGAACTACAGGACACTTTCACCCAGGGGACTTAATTTGGAAGTCAATTTTGTGTTTTAAGGTGATGAATTTCATTGGGGGATTCACTGCGTTGTTTGGTTTCTTGAATGTATTTATTAAGGTTTTTAGAATGTGTCAAGTTTAATAAGGTCAGGCATCTTGTATTTAGGTAAGACTGACTAGGCATCCTGTATAAATTTATTAAGATTGTTCGGCTATGATCTGAGTGCCCATTTGTGATTATTGCTTATATTAAATTCTGTTTAATGAATTTGATGAAATATTAATGATTTTTCTATTGAATATTCTCAATATGAATTGATTTTTTTATTGAATATTCTATTTTTGTTTGATTAAATAATATTATTTGTAAAGTTATTATATGTTAAAAAATTTTTGATAATTTTTATTTAACAAAAAGTTTGAAAATGTTGATATTTTTATTTATGTATTTTCTGAACAGTCATCAAAGGGTTAATCATGGCTGAATGTATGTGAATACATTTGATTGGATGTTGGGGTTTTTTGAAATGTATTTAAGTGAATTGCACTTTGCACTAAAATGTCCTTTGAAGGCAAAACTGCCGAGGTACCACATTGATTGTGCAGTAAAAGAATTTATTAACTGAAAAATAATTTCCAAGACATTAAGGGGCTCCTCAGCTACAGCAAATGCCCATAAAATCCCAAAAAAGAGAACTGAAAGAGGCAGCCAAAACACGACAATAAGAAGCCGACTATTTATTAGAAATAAAATGAAAAAACAATCCAAACAAGGCCAAAGACTTGTTTGGATTGTTTTTTCATTTATTTCTAATAAATAGTCGGATTTTTATTATCGTGTTTTGGCTGCCTCTTTCAGTTCTGTTTTTTGGGATAAAAGAATTTATTAGCTCTACTTCTGTTTGGTATTGTGTTTTTATAAAGTAAATTATTAGACAGATTTGGGAAGAAAGCTTATACCTTTGGCACCCTGGCAGTAAGAGCTTTGAATTGTCAGTTCCATGTGCTAAAGTACCTTGAATCTCTTTCAAGAAAAAAGTATTCTCGCTAAGGAAATCCAGAAGATAGCCAGAGAAGTATTATAAGTCATAAGTCTCCTGACACTCCCTAAAATGTAACTGTGATGGCTTAGATGCATCTTGCAGAGCAGCTGCCACAGGTTCTGTCATCTGCAGACATGCATTGCTCAGGACCCAGCCCCTGTCTGATCGGGTAGAGGCTGAACTACTAGATGCTATATTAGACAAAGAACTTATTTTTGGTCTTCCAGCCGAACAAGTTTTTGGGAATCTTGATAAAAAAGTAAAACAAATTAAAACTGAAAGAATTATAAGTGTCTCCAACCCCAAGATACAGTGGGAATTACACTTCTAAACCCTGGCCTTTTCCACCTAGACAAGACAAGGGAGGCCTCCCCATAGCAATAAACAAAGACAATGTAAGAGATGGCAAACAGAGTGTACACACAGAACAGGAAAGTCCCAAAGAGCCCACCCAACACAACAACTGTGACTGTGTTCTACCTTACCCTACCCATCATCCCCTCCAAGCCTCTGGGCAGGAAGACGCTGCTGTCTCTCCCTTCTTCCTAAACCAATGAAAAAACATCACTAGGGACCAGTGGGTTCTCAGCATCATAGAGAAGGGGTATTATACTCAGTTCACATAAATACCATCCTTCTTGGGCATCCTAGAGCCACCAAAAGAACAAGAAAGCCTCTTACCACCTATTCTCAGGCAGCTAGTTCACCAGTGATCCATTCAGCCTGTCCCTCCAGGAAAAGAGGGAGCCTGGAGACCCATCTTGGAACTCTCCAAGCTAAATAAGTTCCTTAACATCCCAAAATTCAAAATGCATACACTGCAAAACTACTCCCCATGATCTTCCAAGATGCCTTTATGGTCATTGCTTTCAGAAGGTAGGGCTTGCCTTAAATCTTCAAAAATCCCAAACTTTTCCTCAAACAAGGATCTTCTTTCTAGAAGCCCTCATAGATTCTGTTCAACAGAAAGCCTCAAGATTGCTTTCTTGACAGGCTATCTGTCCAGTCTGCTTCCAAAACAACTCATCACAGCAAGATAATTCCCAAGGATTCTAGGGTGCAAACCAGCTTCCATTCTCATGATACCACTTGCAAAGTTACCCATGAGGAAACTCCAGTGGATCCTGAAAAATATTTCATAACAGCAATCCCAACCCTTGGAAACATTTCTGTTTCTCTTTCTGTGCCTGAAAAATGAACTGTTGTGGTGGAAGAACACCACAGAGAGGAATCCAGGTCAAATTTCACTTTACCAGAAGCAGACAAGACCATCACGACAGACAATTCAGATATAGCTTGGTGAACATGCAGAGTGGTTGGTCCCCACAACAGAGGAATTTACATGTAAATCAAAAAACATTACTAGCAGTCTACCTAGATATAAAAGCTTTTCAACAGAACTTAAGCCCAGGGACCCTTCAAATCTGGACAGGCAGCACCACAGTGATGTGGTGCCTAAACAAACAAGAGAACTTTGTCTTGCCCTCTGTGCAGCCTTTCCGGGAAAATCTGGATGCTGGCTCAAGAAACAGGGCTGACTTTCATTGCCTCTTTTATTCTAGGCCACAGCAATACCCTGGCAGATTCTCTAAGCAGGGACTTTTCTAGATCCCAACAGATGGATGATGAAGAGAGAGGTCTTCCTGGATCTAACCATACAGTGTGGAGATCCCTTCAATAGACCTGTTTGCCTGTCACCACAACAAGCAACTACAGATTTTCTGCTGCAGAACACAGCAGACAGAAGCTTGGAAAATAGATGCATTCTCTTTCACATGGACAAACTGGTTCCTGTATGCATTCCCACCCTTACTCCTGATCCCTAGAATGCTGACAAAAATCAGGGCAGGCAGACCCAGCGTGATCCTAGTGGTCCCTTCTAGCCGAGACAGCACTGGTTCTCACTCCTTTTGACACTTAGCGAGGGGAGATTCCATACCCTACCATAGGAAGTAGATCTTCCTCTACCTAGTCACCCTCATGTTAACTGCCAGGAGGATTGGATTTTGACATGAAGGACTGCATCTTATCTCAAGAACATGCTTTCCATTCTAAGGGAAGCAAGGAAGCCCAATACCAGGAAATCATACCTGGCAAAATGGGAAAGATTTCTGCCTAGTGTCACAATAACACTAACCATTCCCAGGCAGACATCATTTCAGCTTTGTAGTACCTGTCAGGCCTCTATAGACACGAACTTCCCTTTTACAGTATTGTGGCACATGCTTCTGTAATATCCCACTTGCTTGCACAGTGCCCTACCTATCTTCTCAACCTGTTACATGAAACTTTTTCTGAAGTGGGTGATTCTATTAAGACCACCCAAAACAAACATTGCCCCCTCTTAATCTGCTTCCACTGCCTCTCTGAGCATGTGCACCTGGAAGATGACTTTTCTTATAGCTGTTACATCAGCTAGGAGAGTTTCTAAGCTATAAGCCCTCATGTATAAAGAACCTTTCACTGTCTGCCACAGGGTTAGGTTCACACTTAGAACAAATCCATCCTTTACACCTAAGGAGGTATCAGAACCAGGCTAGTCACCTACTAGTCTTTTACCCAAATCCATAGAACAGAGCAGAGCAAGTCCTCTACTCCCTGGATGTCCACAGACAGATCAGGTATTATTTAGAGAGGACAAGAAACCCTAATACAGCAGAGGAATTGCTAGTGGCTTTTGCAGAGAAAAAGTTTGGGATTTTTGAAGATTTAAGGCAAGCCCTACCTTCTGAAAGCAATGACCATAGAGGCATCTTGGAAGATCATGGGGAGTAGTTTTGCAGTGTAAGCATTGTGAATTTTGGGATGTTGAGGAACTTATTTAGCTTGGAGAGTTCCAAGATGGGTCTCCAGGCTCCCTCTTTATATAGAGGTAAATGGGGCACACTTGTCTCCAAACAATCCATTTCAGAATTCATAGCTATCTGCATTAAGTTCTGTTACTCACAGCATGTCAAGGATATACCTGGGCATATTAAAGCACACTACACCAGACATGGGACATCTACCACTGCTGTCCTCAAAGGAGTTCCCACCCAGGCCATCCTATGGGCAGCCATATAGAACTCCGTGCATACCTTTACAAAACACTATAATCTACCAATGTCTCCAGGGCTAGAGAAGGTTTCACTAATACCATTAGGCAAAATGTTATTTCCTATGCTCATAAAGATTCACCGCCACCCAACTTTTAGCTTTGGGAGTTCTCCAGATAATCATAACTATAGCATCGACTACACAGAACATAGTACAGTTGTGTCCAACTTACCATAATTGTAGATGTTCGAGTAGATGGTTGTTGCAGTACATGATCCCACCCTCCAGCCCCCTCTGTCTGCTGACCACTTGTCTCCCCTTCCTAGATGCAAAGAGTAGAAGATTTTTTTTTCTGCAGATAGTCCTCTTATCTCCATCATCCCCTGTCTGCTTCCTATGTTTTTTTCCCTCCTTTTCACTTAAGTTCAGACAACTAGGGAGGTTAGTGTATCCTCAGGCATCAGACTGCTAATTCACTGCTTAGAAAGACCCGAAGATGGCATCAATGGATAGTGTTATATCATGATGTTCAGACATCGGTCTTTGTATGTCCATCAGTTGGAGGTGATCTGGAAATCATGCCAGTTGCAGCCTTCTGCCTGGCAGGAAGTCCCAAAAATCAGTACTGCAACATTGATCTACTTGAACATCTACAATTATGGTAAGTGGGACAGAACTGTACTTTCTCCCTTCTTTTGGAATTGGCCATGAGCAGTTATTGCAGGATCCCTCACAGAAAGGATCTACTCATACAAGAACTGAAGGTGTTGGATACATCAGTCCCAAGCAATTTTACCTGACTGCCTACATGATAGGATCTTAATTCCTTTTTGGTCCCTGTTTACTGAGGATGTGCAGCAGATACTTATGGAGACAAGATAGTCTGCTACCAGAAAGTCGTATGTAAATAAATGGAAAAGGTTTTCTAGTTGGGGCCAAGAACATAACCAGCACCCGTTCGGGGCTATTGTTTTTCTGGTTTTACAGTATTTGTGTGAGTTACCATCCTTTGCCTTTTCTTACTCCCCATCCAGGTTCATTTGTTGGCCATTTCAGCATGCCTGTCCTTGGATTCCCAACTTTCAATGCATTCTTAAGCCAAAATGTTTTTGAAAGGGGTTTTACATAAGACACCTCCAAGAAAACCAGTAGCACCTCCTTGGTATTCTAATTTTGTGTTGGAGGAGCTAACACTTTCTCTGTTTTGAATGAGCTTATCTGACTGACTTGAGGCTTCTTAACATGGAAAACTGTTTTTTGCTGATTGCTCTGACTTCTGTAAGAAGAGTATCTGAGTTTCAAGCTCTCATGGTAGGTCAATCCTACCTCATTTTTCAGAGGGACAGAGTTCCTTTGAGAACTTACCCTACCATTATGTCTAAAGTAGTATTTGATTTTACTTTGACAAACTGTCCATCTTTCTGTTTTCTTTCCTTGACCCAAAAATGAGGGAGAAAAGATACTCCATACCACAAAGTCTTTCAGATCTTTGCAGCAACTTGGTCCTCTGTATATGTTTTTACAAAGCACTACAAGCTTAATTCCTTCTCTAAGTCAAAATCAGGCTCTGCTTGGAACATTTTGCAGGGACATGTGGACCTTTTGCCTTCAACCTTCAAAATGTTGTAAGCTGTTATAGTCTACCCATATAGCTTAGAATACTTCAGCAGTGATCAGCATATGATAAGCATAGTGTAGTTCTGTAACTAACTTGCCATAACAGTAGATGTTCGAATAATCACTGCAGCCACTCCCTACATCCTCCTTAGTGTTGGTGTGTTTTATGCCAGGGCGTGGACATACTTACTCCTGTCTATGTCTTATCAGGGCTCACCCTCACTGTCTCAGTTGGCAGAAAAGCTGTGAAGGGCTTGCCACCCAAATCTGTCTTTTTAGACAGCGTAGCTTGTTTAGGTGCATGGAAGGTGCCCTGAAGCTTTAGAAGCTGGTCGGGTGTTGTATCCTTGACCGGATTTAACCCATATAGCTTAGTCTGTTATAGCGGTGATCATTCAGACATCTGCTGTTATGGTAAGTTTACTTACAGAACTGTACTCTTCCTGCACATAATGCATATATCTCTCAGTATACATTACTGCATTTCAGCCCTACAACCAGTTCAGCTGCCTGTGTCATACATATAAACAAACCATATTCCAGAACCATAACAGTATTGACAGTTCACGTAACCTCCTCCCTCCATTCTCTGCATACAAATGTCTAATCCAGTCTCCTCTTTGCCTTCTGTCTGAAATGTGTGTGTATGAGAGTGAATTAATGTTAGCCAGGATCTGTAACTGTTGGTCAGGTAACACTACAAGTTACTGAGCCCAGCATGCAGATGGGGAAATCCTAGGAAGCTAATACTCATATCAGTTTTCTTCAAATATATGTATGTAGCTTATCTGGACATGGTAGGTATTGATCATGGCCCAAGGAGGCAGTGGAGAGGTCCATGTTTTTAAGGCCAAAACCCTGACGCCCTTTAGGATGCAGTGAATGCATGGGAACTGGTGGTCTGTTTAAATATTTACTCATCTATAGTGGACAGAACATGTTGACAGACCACCTAAGCAGGAGCATAAACATCCAACAGGAATGGAAGCTGGATAGAAAAAAAATCTTCAAGCTCACAAAGTAATGGAGAACCAAAAGGATACACGTTTGTCTTAAAGGACAGCCTTTGTGTCTTTCCACAGTCCTCTAATTGAAAATTATTTCCTCTTTCCATTGGGACCAGGGGCTTCTGTATGCCTTTTCTCCCTTCCCATTCATTTTAAAGGTCCATATCAAACCAAGATGTGAAGAAGCTAGTTTTCAAGCTCATTGCTACATGTTAACAACAGAGCCCTTGACCCTTCCTGTTCCTTGCATCCTCCTAAGACAGCTAGAAGGGGCTCTGATGTTTGCTAGTCTGAAATACCAGTTGCTCAAAGCCAGGAAGATTTCAGCTTAATTCCATCAGTAAATGTTTAACTTGTGCTGCCAGCAAGCATTCCTTAAATCCAGCAGTATCTGTCAAACCTCTTTGACATGTGTCTGGACCTCTCTATTGAAGTCTTTCTGTCTTCAGTGTTCATGAACTCTGCATGGTAGTATAGAAATGCATGTCTTAGAGGTATCCTACATCTGATGCCTCCAAAGGAACCTTTTCCTGCTCCACTGAAGTTTACTTGGCCTGCTTTCAAACTAACCTCAAGTATCATTCCTTGAAGATTGTCATCTTAGTAGCTATTACCGCACCAAAGAGAATTTCAGAGCTGCAGGTTTCAATGTGCAGTGAGCCCCATCTTCCAGAAGGGAAATATATACTTGAAGACTATTCTTTCTCCCATGTCAAGATTGGCCATGGGTTTTTTAACCCTTAAGCAGTCTGTCCATCTTCCTGTGTTTCACCCACAGATCTCAAAATAAGTGGGACAAGGTTCTGTACAGCATAGATGTTCATGGTCAACTGAGATATTAGACAAACAGAACCAACCATTTTAGCCACCTGGACCACTGTTTTGTCTCCTCCTTGTCAGACAATGAGGGAGGAACTTTATCTTTACATAGTCTCTTGAAATGACTAGCTAACAGCAGTATCTTATTTTATTATCATTATTGGAGGTCTCTGCCTTGGCAAGTCAAGGCCTGCTATACACAAGAAGCAACCACAAGTATATCTTTATTACAGAACATTTCTGCTGATAGCATCTGTGAAGCTAACAAATAGATCTTTAGCTGTACTTTCTCAAGGCAGTGTGTGCTGGACCTGCAGTCATGAAGCATGCCATGTTTTGCAGCAGGAATTCTGAAACATGTGGTGTGTCCTCCTCTCCATGCCTGATGTGAAGGTGTCTCCTTTTATAGCTTTGTGTTATAGTCTGTTGAATATTCTGCAGCAGTGATCCTTATGAGCATAGCACAGCTGTTCGAGGATAACCACCATAAACGTAAACATAAGGTTGTTACTGTAATAGGAGCTGTCACTCTGCTGCCCTTTCTACCCGTCATACTCCCACCTTTTTCTTCTGCCCTTAGTCTCAAGGCATGTAGGATTATATCCACTGCACACTCTCCAGCACTTTTCATCTTTCCCTCTTCTATTTTTCTAAATCTGTAACCTTAACGTATAGCCATCAAATTTAGTTGGAACAATTTTTAGGATCCTATAGCATGTAATTTTTGTGGTGGAGCATGTAGTGTGATGTTTTTCATTAAACAGCATAGATATCTTATTATATATATATTATATATTACCATATATATATTATATTACCAGACAGGATCCTTCAGATACCTTAGATAACAGGTGGCAGGGTCTCTTCCATTCTTATACTAGTGTGGGAGATTAATGGACACTTGTTGGTGATCATCTAGCTCCAAAAGAAAAATGAAGGTGAATTTCATTTTCTTTTACAGATGCGTTTTCAGTTGACATCCTTGACCTGGAGGTAACCTGGCATCTGATAATGGTTCTCCACATTTCTATATACAGATGTCTGCCTGCTAATAAATCCCATTCTGTTAAATGAACAGTAAATCCTATATTTGATTGTTGAACTTGAGTCCTCCCACAGAACGGTACTTTCAGTACATTTATCTGTCACCTGGAAGTTGTACAAACTGTATTTCTTACATATTAGCATAAATCAAATGTTTTGTATTTGTTTTTATTGCATAGTTGCTTTCCATTAAATTTCTGTTTATGTGGGGCATTTCTGTCATTGTCTCTGCCTGCCTTTTCCAGTAGGAGAAAAATGCACAAAATATTATTTTTATAACCATCTTACCCTTTAGCAGCAGTGACTTGAAATTGCTGTATCACTCATGGGGGGGATCTGACTTGAAAACATGTCCATGGGTAAGTGACTGTCTGTTTTCAGCAGACTGTTCCAATTCCTGCATAGAAATGATGCATCTCTGATTCTGTTATTCATGTATCTGCTGTTATAATGAATTATCTCACAGGTAGAGATTGCAGCAGTACATTGGAAAGTTGCTTTCAACAGTGTCTGAACATGTCAAAAGTTGTGAAAAAAATGTTTTGCTAAAAATCATTTTTTCCTTTTCTTTGATATACATTGACATTGATGTTGGCAAAATTAAATAGTGGATATATTTGGATGAAGGGCAGTCTTTTGTCCTGCAAACAGCGTCTGCCCTAGTGTTTTTTTGCTGCTGTTTGCCATTAGTGGAAGTAGCTTTTCTTGAAGAAAGTATTGATATATTGCTGTTTGCAGTGTCCTTGAACCATTAATAAACTTAATGTGGCAGATAGGCATTTAATGCTGTAGGGAAAAAAAGTATATTTGAAAGATGATGACGTAATAGCTATACATGCATTTAAGTCCAGTTGTGTTTAATCCGTAGAGAAAGCAGCAGATGCAGATTTGCATGCAAGGTACTGACACTAATTTCCAAGAAGTGATAACACGTGATTGATGTCATAATCTTTATTCTTTTTTTTTTTTTGGTGAAGGTGGGGGTCTTCATCTCACAGTGACTGCCGCACCTCACCTTCCCAAATGACCCATTCATCATTTGATCCCATTGAAAGTAAGCACACCAGTTCATAATTAATGCATCTGAGGCTCCTTGCTGCTGCTGCAGGTATCACAAAGTGCAAAATGTTTTGACTGTCTTCCTGCATATGCTAACATCATATTTAAGGAAGAACTGAGCAATGAGGTATGGTTACTGGGAACAGCTCCACCCCAGGCCTGCAGGTGAGTGTGCTTCCCTAAAACCCACCCACCTGTTTAAACTTCAGAGATAGAATGAGTTGTCAGGCCTGATAGCATATCATCCCCCTGAAAACAAGAGCAGGCTTAGCCTCATCATTCTTTCCCTATCACCCCCACCCCCCAGCTCCAGCAGGTGCCTGAGACACTACTCAAAATCAGGTTACCTAGGTAGTGGTCAGGGCATTATCCCATCATGCCAACAAAGTTGTGGTATTCTTTCTAAATCTTTAGTGTGATATAGTTGTGTAGCTCTTAGTACTGCTGACTCTTAGCTCCAGAGATTAGAGTTTATTGTGGAGCCTTTTTCCCTTGATATCCGCTGTGGAGGAACCTTTGGTCCCATGGAACTAACCAATTTAATAAAACGAAATAAACTGTTTGACATTTGGTTAGTGTAGGGGATTCACCCAAGTGTGAGGACTTATATTTGTTAGCAGTTTTAATTGTATTTTATGTATTTGTACTTCCTGCATAAATTTCTTATTATTTATTAAGTTGCATTTTACATGTTTTAATAATTATTATTCTTTTAATAGAAAAGAGATTGTCCGTCAAATGATGATTAAAATATTTCGTACTATCGAACCTGAACTTAATGTCCTTATTGCCTTTGGTGACAAGATTGACAGTTTCAACTCCTTGTATATGCTGGTAAAAATGAGTTACCATGTGTGGACAGCTGAGAATGTGGATCCTGCTTCATTTTTGAGTACCACACTAGGGAATGTACTAGTCACAGTCAAGAGGAATTTTGACAAGTGCATTGTAAGTTTCCCTTTTTTGTATGTGTTCTGTTTAGCCATACTAAACAAAGGTTTAGACAATTTTATCCTTTTTTTCTGTGAAAGTTCAGAGAAATGTAAATGTTCTTTTTAATCATTTGTGTCATATCTCTGTTTATTTCCTTCATCTGGTCACACCTGTATTTCTGGATTTCAACAACACCAGTATCCCAACTAAAACTTAATCAGGGGCTGCCAGAACTAAATGTAATAGTTTGGCATTGGTGACATGACCATCCATACATGTCTCCATGCCTCCAGCACACTCTATCACTTTCCTCTTCTATATAGCTTGTTTGATTTTTCAGTAAAGTTAAGTCCATTTATTGTCAAATGAGTTATGAGAATGAGGAACTTCAACAGTTTTGGGAATTTTTATACTGCTCGTAAAGAGAAGAAAAGGTTATGTTCAAGGACAACATGAAGGCATCATCTGTGTTTGATTTTTAAGCCTAATTTTGGCATGCTTGTGTGTGATCTTTGCTGGAAGTTTAGCCTTAACGTTCTTTAACAGTTAAAGTGAATACTTTACTAATTTCTTCAATTTCAGCAGCTAGTCAGGACAAAGCAAGGTCCTTTACTGTATCTCCATTTGTACCATAGCAGTGGTTCGAATACCCAAAGCTGTGAATCGGGAAGGCATTGTAAGAATATGGAAGACAACAAACGTAATGTGCTTATGAAAGATTCTGGATCCCTCTTTACCTTATCTTACTCTGTCTTTGTTGCCACCTGCTTTGGTATTGACTGTTCCCAACATTCACATTTCCCAGCTACCTCTAGTATTTTGCCCATCAGTTTGTTGCTGTTATGGGAATGACTGTTACCATACCTATTTATGAATTCACTTTACATGTCAAAATCCCCTGATAGTGAAGTGTACTTCATGCTGTTGCAGTTGGTGTTTGTTTCTCAACTGTACTTCTGCTGCCTACATTTGCTTCCTCCTAATATGGCACAGGACTTTAAGGTTACTTCATATTGTTGTGTTGCACATATAACCTAACTGCCATTCTATTAGTTTTACACCACTTCACCCCAGGGACCTGTATCTACATTTCCAGTATCTCATCACAGGGTTGCTACTAGTCAGTCACTTCAGTGCTGTATTGGGTCACATTTAAAGCAGCTGCACAGTTGATATTTGACTATATTTTGTTGACTTGTCCATCTGGGCTGGGCCCATTTAAAATGGAGGCCGGGGCAGAAAAGCTCCAGCACACCACAATGACACTTGTTTTGAGTATGAAGTACAAATTATACTTGACAAAATGATCTGCATTCCAGTAATAATTCTGCAAGGTTATCAAAGTGCAAATTAGTTACAAAGCATCATAAGTTCATTGTTATTTACCAGGCTAATGACCACTGTGGCCTTTTTAAGCCTAATCATATATCCCAAATCTCTGACACGTTCTGGTACTCTTGATAAGTATAAGCAGGGGCTTGGGAGATGAAGTATTTACAAGCAGAGACATGGGAGACATACCATATACAGGTTGCCTGTGTCCAGTAGAGACATAAGTACCAAACCAGGGATGAATTCCCTGTACTGTTCTCCATCCATATTCAGTTCATCATGGTGAATTTTAATGCTCCCATGACACTTAGCAGAAAGAAAATAAATTTCCTTGATGTCCTAACTCAGTTGCCCCTACTAAGTATAAATACAACTTTTGGTCTCCCCATCTTCATGTATATTGCACTTACATAACTAAGCCATCGTTAGAGACTCCAAGCAGTGAATAATGATACAAAAGATATTAAGTTCCAGTATATAGTGAGATTATTAAAAAGATAGCTCATTTCTTTTTAAAATAATGCTATTGCATAATAGCACTACTCTGCCCTTGCATATGAGTAATGGTGGTTTTTGCCTTACTATGATTTGATTATATGGGTTTAACCCACATTACCAACACCGAGATACAGTAGATTGTTAAATCTTGTGTGTGTGTGTGTGTGTGTGTGTGTGTGTGTGTGTGTGTGTGTGTGTGTGTGTGTGTGTGTGTTTGTATGTATGTATGTGTGCATATCTATTTAGGGTCTATATTAAATAAGCTAACACTTAAAAAGTGAATGCTTATTCATCGACCCTAGTTTGCTGAAAATGCCAAACACTTGGAACAGCAATTTTTTTCCCAGGGCAAAAAAAAAAATCGCTGTTCCACCAAAAAAAAAAAAAAAAACATTATTTAATGTGGGGGGCTTCACCCCCCCCCACACCCCCTGATGTGGGGGGCTGTGCTCATCACACACACCCTACATAAATATACCAACTCCAAGATCACACCACAGTGGAGGAAACAGCAAACTCCTGAAACCAGCCCAGCAATTTTTTTCCATGAGAAAAAATTTGTTGTTCCGGGTGTTCGCCATTTTCAGCGTTCGCTGAAATAGGGTCAGTGAATCAGCGTTCGCTTTTTTAAGTGTTAACTGATTCAGTATAGAACCTCTATTTATTTATATATATATATATATATATATATATATATATATATATATATATATATATATACACACACACACACACACACACACACACACACACACACACGGTGTTCCTCAAGGATCCATCCTTGGACCCTTACTCCATATTCACTAATAATCTAGCCTCTGATACCAAACAGGCCACTGTCATGCAGTACTTAGATGATTCCACCATAATCTGCTTAGCCCACTCCCTACCTGAACTTCAAAAGACCACACAGGAAGCCTCTTCCTCAGTTGAAACTTGGCTTTCAGATGCACAATT
Organism: Protopterus annectens; assembly: GCF_019279795.1. Classification (NCBI taxonomy): domain Eukaryota; kingdom Metazoa; phylum Chordata; order Ceratodontiformes; family Protopteridae; genus Protopterus; species Protopterus annectens. The sequence goes on from NC_056729.1 coordinate 776,184,966, forward strand.
AATACTTAACACAAACAAAACAAAACACCTCATCTTTCAACCCATCAAACACAATCTAAACACCCACCAATTTAATATTAAAGCCAATGATAACACCATTATCCCCCAACAGACCACTCCAAACTACTTGGAGTTGAAATTGACAATAACCTCAAGTTTGACATCCACATTTCGTTAACCATAAAAAAGTACACAAAAAACTAGGAGCTTTATACAGAAATAAGCAATTCCTCACCAAAACGGCCAAGATTTCAGTTGCAAATATCCACCTTATCTCTGCCCTACTGTATGCCTCTCCAATATTTACCAACCTAAGGCAAAGTGAGTTAGGTAAACTACCGTAGCCACCACTGCACCTCACTTACTGAACTAGGCTGGCTAGAACTCCCATCACCTCCTTCAATGGTACCAACTCTCACTCGCCCACAAACTACTAAATCATCTTCTAAAAGTCCCCTCCCTCCAAAATGTACTCCAACCTTATCATACCACCAGACCACTACGCTCCAGCAACAAAAATCAATTACAGGTAACTAGAACTAGGAACTCTCCTGGAGAAACTCTCTTCTCCTACTTCATAGCAAAATTATGAAATACCCTTCCTCACATTATAACTTCTGTGTCATCACGCAATAACTTCAAGGCTGCTCTAAAATCTAATTTAAAAGAGCACTGGGCATGCCCCTGTAACAAACCTCAACATCTCTACCCCAACCTCTCTAATCCCTTTCTTCCACCCCTCTAACTACCTTTGGATTGCAACCAAATACATTGCTTGTAAACCTAGATCTCAGCTGTAATCTTAGCCACTGTTATTCAATGGTAATAGCTGCTAGCTCAGCTATTAAAATACTTGCTAGTCTTTATGGCACCAATGATATAAGTGTTGTACCATTTAACTAAGTACTTAATTTCATTTTGAACTATAACTGTTTACTACTATTGTTAAACAAAACCTACCTATACTTCTTGTAACTTGTAATTAACTGTTGTTTTTATTATGGAGCTCTTCTCCCCGGGCCTCTGCTGAAAAAGGATCTGTGTCCAGTCAGATTTTCCCAGTTAACAAATGTAAATAAATAAATAATTATATATATATATATATATATATATATATATATATATATATATATATACGGGAGAAAGAAAGACCTTTAGGCATGTGTGTGTGTGTGTGTGTGTGTGTGTGTGTGTATACATATATATATATATATATATATATATATATATATATATATATATATATATGTATATACAGGTTTCAAATTGCTTAGACATAGTAAGGCATTGTTAAGTTTAATTCTGGTGGCTGCCAAAAAGCAATTACCAGAAAATGGAAATCAAAGTCTAAACTGGCTGTACTTGAAGCAGTAAATATTGTAACAGAAATAAAAGAGCAGGAAGTGGCATCTTTAGAAAAGGGTTCGGAGTAAATTACTTAGAATAAAAAATAATTTTATTTATTTAACATTTGTTTACCAGGTAAGTCCAATTGAGACTGAGACCATTTTCAGCAGATACCCAGGGAGAATTGCACCAGATGCATGTCTTTAGAATGTGGGAGGAAAACCAAGCAAATGCAGGGAGGACATGCAGACTCCACACAGAAGGCACCCCAGCCCTGAACTGAACCAGAGAACCCCTTGCTGTGAGGCGACAACACTAACTTTTGCACTACTGCATCACCCTGGAAACTGTAAATTGAAAATGGAAATTGTTGGAACCATACATGCAGAAAAATGTTTTGGAGGAGGAATGAGGTTTAAGAGAAGGCAGGAAATGAACAATTTATATAATGCTGCTATGATTATATGGTACAGAATAGTATATGTGATCTGTAATGTTTGTAAATGTGAACTTGTTAATATGGCTTGATTACTTGTATATAAATGTAAGTTTGCCTATGTCACAAGTGAAATTACAGTAATGGTGTTTAAAAAATCTTCCGAGACTCCTACCTTATTAGTTGTGGAATCTTGTAGGCCAGAATTTACTGTTGTTTATTCCTAGCTTATGGACTGCAGACCATGCAACACCCAGGTCTCTTCATTCACCAGTTTCACCTAGTTAGAGATATGATAAGCTGGCTGAGGCTGTTGTGAGAGCTCAGGCAGTAAACATTTGTGCCACTTCACCATTCATTTTGACTTGGAGTGCTGAAGGAGTTTTAGATTTCCACCTTGAGCTTTCTTTTCAATGGTACTGATATTCATGGCTCCATTGCCAACTCCAGTTTTAGTCACCTGGTGCTGGTCAACACAATGCTGACATTGATTACTCTGTTATTGTTGCTGGCTTTGCATTCTCGGATACCAGTGTTTCCAGTGCCATATGTTTTGGTGTCATCCTTATCAGTTTGAAACGTGTTCCTTCTGGCACAGGTAATCTTTATGTCCTCCTATTCTAATGTTGCTGTATTCTTAACATGTGGGAGATCCCCCGCCCCAAGCGACCCGACATCCGGCTAACATGCAACAGCTTTTAGCTACTGCAGTTACACGGAATATTGCTTGTAAGCCTTGCTGAACATCAGCTATAAAAGGACACTTGCATGTGCAATCCTCAGAACTTCTCTGCTGCCATTCAGAACGCTTGACGAGTACGTCTGTCTGCTACCTGTTTCCGTTTGTTGCTTCCAGCTTTCAGATATGTGCTCCATTGGGGGTTTATTTTTAATACTGTGTTGGAAGGGTCCAGAGACATAGGCTCTAGTTAGGGAAAAGATCCTGGTGTCGGTCATTGAAGGCAGTCCTACGTCAGGTCCTTCACTTAGCCATCAAGCAGAGGTGCATGTTAAGAAAAAACAAAGCATTTTCCATCCCCTAAATTGCCTCAGTCTGACTGGGATACTTTTTCACAGGGATTGCTTAAGACTTTAATGGTTCTTAAACCTTCTACTGCTGTTTCTGTTCCCTAGTTTACTTCTTCCCCTGTAAAGAGGGCTAGGGAACAGGAGTTCTCAAATGATGAGTCTTCATCTGATGAGGATTCCTGGCATACTCCACTCAAATTACATCCCCTTTAGAATATGCTTCCCCTGATTCTCAAGTGGAAGAGATTTCTTTTGGAGTGGCTATTAACAAGATGAAAGAGTTCTTTAAATGGGGCTGCTCTCCGGTCTCTGAGGTGCAAAAAAGCTATTATGACCTTTTACAAGTGGAATCTCCTTCTGCTATGCCACCTGTTTTGCCAGCATTTTTGGATGCTCTATCTTTGGCTTCTAAGGCCCCAGATTCACAGGTTCCTTATAGGTTCATAGGTTGGTACTAGGCTATCGGCCCTAGGGCCTATACAAGCCTAGCCATAACAATTCCCTGGCTATTTCTTCCCACACTATTTACTTCCCTGGTCCCCTGTCTAGCAGGGCGACTGACATGATCCCCGGGGTGAATTTCCTTTCTCCCATCCAGTCGTCAAGGTTCCTTTTGAAGAGGGCCAAAAGGCGCTCTGCTTGACATGTATGGGCAGTCTATTCCAGAGTCTGTGGAATCTCTGGGTCAGGAACATGTTCCTCCAGCATGTTTTATTTATTGTGATGACAAGGTTTAGATCCCTGGAGCATGTGGCTCTGAGGGATTGGGATTTCTTTAAGTGTAGCATGTCCAACAGCTCTGGGTTTGACATGGCCTTGTATGTTAAGCAGAGATCGCCTCTGAGTAGATGATATGTGACAGAGTATAGCTGGAGTTTTTTAAGGCGGTCAGCATAGGGCATCTGCTTTAGGCCTGTGATTCTTTTAGTGAGATATTTCTGCGGCCTTTCCAGTCACTGTAGATGTCTCGAGAGGTACATACCAAATGGGCATTGTATTCTGTAATGGGTCTAATGAGGGATGAGTACAGTGAGACAATGACCTCCTTTTTTCTGGATGAAAAGCTCTTAGTGATGAGGTGTGCCACATAGAAGGATTTCCTGACTGTTGTGGCGATATGGTTATTGAAGGTGAGACCACTGTCCACCTGTGTCCCTAAGGCTCTTATCACACTTTCGGTGTTTAGTGTACTGCCACCTAAGTGGTAATTCGTGGGTACATGTTTTTTCCCAAAGGGAATAACTATACATTTCTTGGCATTGAGCTTGAGCCCATGGCTCTGGCACCAAACATCTGTTTCTGTAAGGCCCTTTTGTAGAGTAGCCACATCATTTGGGGATTCAGTAATGGCTCCCAGTTTACAGTCATCTGCAAACTTTGTTAGCCAGAGTCCCTTAGTGTTGGCCTGTACTTCAGAGAAGTAGATGCCAAACAAGAGCAGTCCCAGGACTGAACCCTGAGGTACTCCACTTGTCTGGAGCTGGATTTGGAGTCAGCTACTTTTACAGTGTGGGTTCTGTCAGCAAGTCAGTTGGCAACCCATCGAGTGACATAGGGATTAATGCCCAGCTTAGTAAGTTTATCTATGATTCCAGAGTGGGGGATGGTGTCAAAGGCCTTGGCGAGGTCCAGATAGGCTTTGTGGACTGCCTTACCCTCATCCACCTATCTGGAGACTGATTCGAAGAAGTCAGTCAGGTTCAGGAGACAGGATTGACCCTTCATGAACCCAAACTGGGTGGGGTCCAGATTTTGAAGGTTGCCAATATCTTTGTTTATAAGTTCCATGATAATACATTCCATGGCCTTGCAGATCAGGCTCATCAGATTGATGGGGCAGTAGTTCCCAGGATCCAAGGTGTATCCCCCCTTGTGGAGTGGGATAACTGTAGCTGTGTGCTATTCAGTGGGCATGAAGCCTGAGGTGAAGGTATGATTAAACATGACATTTAGGCAAGGTGCCAGTTCATTTTGTAGTTTATGTAGTACACAGCCCGGGATGTCATCTGGTCCCATGGATGCTGTATTCTTAGCTTTGGAGAGTGCATTTTTTACCTGTGTGGCCGTTATTACTGGAATTTGGCAATCTTCCGGTATTGAGATGGGCCTAGGGGTGAGAGTGAAATTGGCACTGAATCGATCTGCCAGGATATTGGCAATATCCGTGGGATCAGTATATTTAATGCCATTCAGTTGTAGCTCAGAGCAGATCTGAGCATTGTCATTTAGATTCTTGAAATAGTTATAGAATGCCTTGTGGTTGTCTTTGGAATCTTTGGCAGTTTTATTTTTGTAACTAGTTTTGGAGGATTTTACGAGGGATCTCAGCTTCTTATTGAGGCTGGTAAGGGAATTTTTTGCATCATGGGATTTTCCTCTTTTCTGCAACAGTTTCTTCCTTTTGTTGTAAAGTTTGTTTATGGCAGAGGACCACCAGATTGGCTTCCTTTTTCTGGAGGAGAGCATCTTGGTTCTATCTGGGATGGCACGATTCATGCATGAGTGGATGTGCTTGTACAGTGCCTTAGTGTAGGTCTCAGCAGTCAAACTTTCAGTTCCCGTCTGCATGGGTGTCATTAAGTTTGTCACTTCTGACTTGAGTAGCATGAAGTTGGCTTTGGAGAAGTTTTTTTTATGGAGGTTTCCTTACTGAGTAGTGGGGGTGGGATGTGGATGTTAATGGTGATTAGCTTATGGTCTGTTCTGACCAACAAGGGGGTGACCATAGGTGTGGAGCATCGATTTCCCATGTTGGTAATTACCAGGTCTAGAATATTGGAGCCCCTGGTGGGACTATGGATTAGTTGATCAAGGGCATTGGAATTTATGAATTCCAAGAACTGTTGGGCAAAGGTGTTGGTACATGAGTAGATGTCCTTCATGGATGCATCTGCAGTCATAACAGCTGGGTTGTCCTGTCGTCAGGCAGCCCGTCAGTCGGCCGGATTCCAAAGTCCGGGTCCGGCTTCGGCTGATGTCGCTCTTCATCCGACGTCATCTCTGTTGGACTTCGGGTATAAAGGCATCAGCCGACGCCATCTTCCCCAGTCTTTCTTGCCGCGTGGCGCCCGAAGCAGAAGCTGTTCGCAAGTGCCGGTCGGTCGGATCCAGAGATTTTTTCTACCGAATACTACTAAGACTTCTAAAGCTAAGTACCCGTTAGGACTCTTTCTTGCCTCAGCGATGTCAGAAAAGTTAATAATTGTTTAACCTGTGGGAAACAAATACCTCATAAAGATTTCCATTCTTACTGTCTGCCTTGTTTAGGCCCAGCCCACGACGTAGCAGCCTGTTCGCCTGTGCTTCCTTCAACCGACGAGCCAGGCGTCGGTCGGAGTTTGCAGAACAGTTTTTCGGTTCTGACTTTGCTTACATTATGTCGCCGGAGCTCCGACTACACTTTCTGCCAAAAGCAAAGAAAAGACCGACACTTTCGCGGTCCGCGGTTTCGGCTGAAACCACGCTTAAGCAAACGCGAGTGTCTCGGTTTCGGCGAAACCGAAAACTGATCTAGGTACAGCGAATCTATCTCTACACTTGAGGCCCCTGCTACAATTCTTGAATCGGCCTCTGAAACTTTACCCACTGACTTATCAGACACCATTCCCTGGATGTCTCTACCCCAGCACGTGGTGCTGCTAGGCCTCCAGCAGCCATGTCCATTAAGGCCTTCGCCAGGGCTAAAGCAGCCAAGTCTACCAAATCAGTGCCTGTTAAACCACCCTCAACCAGGCCCTCTTCTAGTTCTCAAATGCTCACCTTGGCAGAAGATTTGATTTCTTTAATTAGAGGATCTCAACCTCACCCAGACAGGGCCTCTCAGCCCCCAGATAAGAGACCTAGGGCAGTGCCCTGAGCCAGTGTCCTCTGATGATTCTGCAGATGAATCAGACATTACTGACCAGCCAGAGGCCCCTTTCTCTAATTTTGAGGATTCTGATGCTGAAGAATCCATTCCAGCTGCTTCCCTCAGAAGAATTTTCCTTTGGGGAAACCTTGCATACCAAGCGAGAGGAGTACCAATGGCAGCAACAAGATTCTCAGATTCCCGAAAAGACTTAGAACCTTTCTGCACCTTCCACAGCACAGGCCCTTAGCTATACCTCCTGTTCTTTCTGTGGTAGATGGCGCTTTTAATGATGTCTGCTCTGCTCCAGACTCATTACCCCCAGCCCCTGCCAAACCAGACAGATTTTACAGGGTGCCTGACACTCATCACCACCTTTATAAGGCCCCCTTGCAGACCCAGAAACTATATCCCAGGGTCCCAAGGCAGTTGCCGACCATAGCTAAAACCCTACTCCTTCTGAAAGGGAAGCAAGGGCATTAGACAGATGGGGTAAAAAGTATACACTTCAGCTACTCTCTCAGCTAGAGCTTTAAACTGCCAGTTTCACATGATACAATACCAAGAGTTTATGCTTGATCAGTTAACTAAAAATTAACCACTGATGAAGCTCTTGACAAGAAATATGTATTAGAAATGGTAAATAACATACAACAGGTTAGTAACCATTCCTTAAAATGTGGCTATGATGCACTGGAGGCTTCATTTAGATCAGCCATGACTGGCACAGTGATAAGAAGGCATGCATGGCTAAAGGAGCAAGCTCTACCAGATCATGTTAAAGCTAAATTGTTAGATGCTCCTATGGATAAGACAAGTTTGTTTGGTGCACCTGCCCAGCAGGTTATGAAGAAATGGAAGAAAAGGCAAAATCAGTTCAAACTGTTAAAGATTTCCTGCAGGTTCAACCCCAAGGTTTAGCAGGAACTGGCCTGCCAAGAATTGGTCCTTTCCTGACTCCACAAGATTTCAAAGGGGCAGGAATAGGACGTTCCAGAGGCAGAAACCAAACCAGAGGAAGTGCCTACAGAGGACGACAGTGGCAAGGTAACAACAGAGGCACAGACACAGCCACTGCCACTACTTCAACACAGCCACAGTGACTTACCCCTAAAACCGCCTACCAGGGAGCAAATAGCAGCTCCACTAGGCGGAAGGTTAACTTTATTTGCAAAGAACTGGCACCACATAACAAAAGACAAGTGGATTCTGCAAATTATACATCAAGGTTACCGATTCCACTTCCACACTATACCAGTCAAGAGAGGAATGCCAAATCTACCTCCAAATCAAAAAACAGAAGCTTTACAACAGATAATGGAGTTAGCAAACATGAGAGCTGTGGAAAAAGTGCCTGCAGCAGAGCAAGGAAAGGGGTTCTACTCCAGACTGTTCCTAGTTCCAAGAAAGGAAAAAGTTGGAGACCAATTCTCGACCTGTCCACCTTGAATACATACATCATTGTCCCAAAATTCAAAATGCTGACCCTACAGCAACTTCTTCCCATGCTGGGCAAGGAGTGTTGGCTGGTAACTCTAGATCTCAAGGAGGCATACCTGCACGTCCCTATTCGACCAATCTGCAGAAGATACCTCAGATTTCTTGCAGGATCAGAGCACTATCAATTCTCAGCATTGCCTTTTGGCTTATCTACTGCGCCCAGAGTATTCACAAAATGCCTGGCATCAGTAATCGATACTGCAGACTGCAGGGAATTCATATTTACCCATACCTGGACGACTGCCTGCTACAAGGGGACAACAAAAGCAAGTTGACAACAGATTTGCAAAGGGTCATTTACTTGCTACAAGCACTGGGATACACAGTCAATCTACAAAAGTCAAGACTGATACCATCCCAAACAAGGACATTCTTGGGGCGGAATTGGACACAGTGAGACAAATGGCATTCCTAACTACAGAAAAACAAAAGAACTCCCTCTTTACTTCTTGTCACTAACAAAGCTGAACAAATTAACAGCAAGAAAAGTTCTGCAGGCCTTGGGTTTCATGGCATCATGCATAATTTTGGTTCCATTTGCCAGACTACATATGAGAAAACTACAGTGGTACCTCTGAATTTATGGTCCCAACACAGACACAGCCTCAAACAGAAATCCCACTAATTCCATGCTTAAAACAGGAGTTCCTATGGTGGGCCCAGGCATGCCGGTCCAACCCAGGCCTTCCCTTTCACAGATGTCAAGCAAGCCAGAGCATTACAACAGATGCTTCAGACCTAGGATGGGGCCCACATGCTGGACAAATGCGTGCAAGGATTGTGGACTCAGGATCAACTTCACCTGCACATCAACCTAAAGGAAATGCTGGCTGTAAAACTGGCTATCCAAAAGTTCAGACCATTTCTCAAAGAGGCCATCTGTTGATAAGGACAGACAACACCACAGTCATGTGGTACATCAACAAACAGGGAGGCACTCATTCATACCCCCTATGCAGAATGACTTTGGAACTGTGGACCCTGGCACTCAGCTACAACATCCAGCTGCAAGCAAGATTTGTACCAGGAAAAGAAAATACTCTAGCGGACATTTTAAGCAGGACCACATCAGATGCTCACGAATGGCACCTGCACCGGACATCTTCAGGACCATTACAAAGAAGTGGGAATGCCTCAGATAGATCTATTTGCATCTCCTCACAATCACCAACTCAAAAAATTCTGCACAAGGACATTTCACCCACTAGCATGGAAAGTGGATTCGCTCTCCTTCAGCTGGAAGGGCCTAACAGTTTATGCATTCCCACCTCTCCCCTTGATACACAAAGTACTCCTAAAAATCAAGGAAGAACATCCAAGGATAATCCTGATAGCTCCAAACTGGCCAAGACAACACTGGTATCCACTATTAAGGAGCTGGTCTCGGAACAATATGTGGCCAATACCCCTGATGCCTTTGATGCTAACTCAAAACAACTACAGCACCATACATCCAAACCTGAAAACCTTACAACTGACTGCATGGAACATCACATAGCAGCAGCTAATCAAGAACTTTCCCAAAGAGTTAAAGACATTATTCTTGAAGCACGCAGACCCTCAACAAGAAGGAACTACGCTGGAAAATGGAAAAGGTTTGTCAGTTGGAGTTCTGAAAGAGGAAAAGATGTGTCAAACATAGATATGCCTAACATCCTGGAGTATCTGGCTCAACTTCTCCATTCAGGCCTGTCCTACTCCTCCATCAAGATACATGCATCAGCTATTTCAGCAGAATACAGCTTTGATCCACCTGTTTTTTCACACCCTCTGCTCAGACAATTTCTCAGAGGAATCAAGAATGTAAAACCTCCAAGAAAACCACCATTACCAGCTTGGGACTTAAACTTCGTGCTAGAAAAGTTGACACTATCACCCTTTGAGCCAGCAGCAACAGCAGACTTACAACACCTGTCATGGAAAACTGCTTTCCTACTGGCAATTACCTCAGCAAGGAGGGTTTCAGAACTACAGGCCTTAATGGCAGTGCAACCCTTCCTAATCTTCCACCAAGATAGAGTATCCATGAGGACTAATCCAACATTTATGCCTAAGGTGGTATCCAGAGTGTCTTTAAACCAGGCAATCCACCTACCTACCTTCTTTCCCAACCCACAAAACAGAGGGGAAAGAATACTGCATACCTTGGATGTACATAGACAGCTACGCTACTACTTGGACAGAACCAAAGCAGCAGAAAGACTGACCAACTTTGTGGCCTATGCAACAGGAAGAGAGGGAAAAGCTATTTCCAAACAGACAATCTCCAAATGGATAGGAAATTGCATACGATTCTGTTACTCCTTCCATGGAAAACCAATTCCACAGAACATAAGACCTCATTCTACAAGGGCAACAACCACTACCACAGCCTTCTTACGAGGAGTGGCTACCAAAGACATTATTGAGGCGGCTACTTGGACCTCCGTGCATACATTTGCCAAGCATTATAATTTGCCTCTATATTCCAGATCCCGAGCAGGGTTTGCCACTGCTGTACTGCAAGGGATCCTAAACGCACCATAATCTACCTTTATCCTCCTCCCCTAGTTGGCTATGGTATTCTACCCAGCTGTTATGACTGCAGATGCATCCATGAAGGACATAGTACAGTTTTGTACCTACCATAAATGTAGATGTCCGAACTGGATAGCATCTGCAGTCAGGATTACCCTCCCTCCTTCCCCTCTGAGGTACTCCTAGGGTGTTTACCCTCCTAATAGCTAGCTGATGGGGGGAGTCTTTTATGGTGTATTTGTTTGTATATATGTACATACATGCTTATTTTTGTGGTTACCTCTATCCTTTTGGAAACATTGGCATCTATCCAAAATTTTTAGCCTTCAGGAGGGCTTCTGGCATCTGGGGCAAGAAACACTGAGGAAGATGGCGTCGGCTGATGCCTTTATACCCGAAGTCCAACAGAGATGACGTCGGATGAAGAGCGACATCAGCCGAAGCCGGACCCGGACTTTGGAATCTGGCCGACTGACGGGCTGCCTGACGACAGGACAACCCAGCTGTTATGACTGCAGATGCTATCCAGTTCGGACATCTACATTTATGGTAGGTACAAAACTGTACTTTTTCCCAGTTAATGGCAGGGTAGTTGAAATCTCCCAGTATTAGGGTGTTTGGTTGTATCTTAATATTTTCCAGTATGTTTAGAAAGATGTAGTGAGAATCTTGGGGCATGGTGGGGGATCTGTAGCAAGCTACAGTTTGGATTGCAGTCTTACCTAGTGTTAGTTGCACTTGGAGAATTTCAGACACATTGTGTTGGGCAACTACCCTGGTGGTCTGAATATCCTTGGTGAATGTGGACACTCCTCCACCTTTAGTGTTTCAATCCTGGTTTGGTGGCTGAAACGTGTGGTAAGAGTTGTAGTCTGGTATTGTAGGGGTGCTCTCTGGAGCCTTGAACCAGGTCTCAGTTACTGCACAGATATCGATGTTCTCCATTTTTAGGAGTGCCTTTTGAGTGTGCATTTTGAGGTTTAGACTTCTAGCATTGAGTAGCATTACCTTCAGATTTTGCATGCTTGTACTTGTTATGGTCATGGTTTTGTCCTTTGAACCTTGCCTAAAAAAGGCACTATAGGGGTGGCAAGTGCCTTAGCCAGTAACCTGAATGCCAGGGGTGACAAGTGCAGACCATCTCTGGCAAAGCATCGTGGACTGTCGATCATGTTGTCCCAGGCAAATAGTTACTGGATCCCCTTTGAATGACACCAGAAGCTTAGCCAGTTGTTGAAGTCAGTCATTTTGCCTTTATATTGTGGTATAATTCTGGGCGAAGGCAAGATGCTACTCAGGGCTAGGGTCATACCTCCTGCACCTAAAAGGCCTGACAGATTTTATACGGTGTCCGATGATCACAGATTCCTTTACAAATGTCCTTCAGCTGATCAAGCAGTGGTACCGATTGATTCTGACAAATCCTCTATGTTGTTACCATCTTCTAAACTTCTTCCATCTGATAAGGAGAGCAAAGTAATGGAAAGACTTGGGAAGAAGGTTTACACTTCTGACACTTTAGCTTTCCGAGCCATAAACTGTCAAACACACATGTCTAGGTATTCCTTGGCTATTCTTTCTCAGGCCTCTCAGACTCTTTCAGAGCTTCCTGATTCTGACATTAAAAATCAGGTTATGTCCCTTTTAGGAACTTCTTCTGAAGTGACCAGACATGCTGTCGAATGCAGTTATAATGCAGCAGAAACATCAACTGCAGCAGCTGCTTCAGGCTGTGTCCTCAACTGCTGCCAGATGACACCAAAGCAAAACTGTTGGATGCTCCTCTGGATAACAGTGCTCTGTTTGGTACTGCAGCTGCAGATTTATTTACGTCCTTACAAGAAATGGGAAAGGAACTTCAGAACTTGAAGCACATTTTTGTGTCTTCTGTCCGTAAATTCCTTAGAAATTTTCCTTCTAAGACTTAATTTGTTAGGAGACAGACACATCTGTCATCTTCTTCCAGAACTAAGAAGACTGTTAGAAGACCTCCTCAGCCTAAGTTTTCTCTTTCAGGTGAAAGTTTCAATGGTACCTAAAATCTGTTTGGATGCAGCCTGCTCATCTTCTGGAGTTTGGACTTCCACTTCTCCCATGCCTGAAATCAGAGCTTCTTCAGTGGATCCAGCAATTTTCGCTGAATCCAGGCCTTCCTCTTCATCAGGCTGAACCAACTCAAGTGTTGTTCACAGATGCCTGAGACACAGGTTGGGGGCATCCTTTACATTAGAGAAGGCACAGGGTCTCTGGTCTCCTTCTGAAAGGAAGGAGCATATCAATATTAAGGAAATGAGAGTACTCATTCTAACTTTACAGGTATTCCATCCTCTGTTTCATCCAGGACCTCTGAAAGGGTTTACGGACAACACCACAGTCCTTTGGTATGTAAACAAGCAGGGGGGGACAAAGTCATATCTTTTCTGCAGGTTGGTTCTGATGGCATGGAGCTTGGCAGATCAGTACAAAGCAACTCTTCAAGTGGTTTATATTGCATCCGCTCAGAATTTTATAGCAGAGACTCTAAGCAGATCCATGACTCAATCCCATGAATGGATGCTTCACAGGAATGTGTTTCTGGACTTGGTCCATCAGTGGGGTACTCCTCTAGTGGACCTTTTTGCCTCCCTTCTGAACAGACTTCCTCTTTTTTGTGCCAGATTTCCAGATACTCTGGTTTGGAAGGTAGACACTCTATCTTCCACATGGAAGGGACTGTTTGTTTCTTTATGCATTCACCCCATTCCCTCTCATTCAAAATGTTCTGCTCAAGATTCAGCAGGACAAACCAGAAATCTTGCTAGTGACTCCTTTTTGGCAAAGACAGCATTGGTTCCATCTTCTGCATTTAGCCAAGGGCAGTCCGCGCAAGTTACCAAACAGAGAGTGGACCTTCTCACAAAGCGCAAGGGATCTCTGCTTCATCCACATCTGTCAACTTTACAACTGACTGTGTGGGTGATAAACTTTTGATTCCTTTCAGGCATCTTTTTTCTACGGACATGCTTAGGATACTGCAGGAGGCCCAAAAACCCAGTACTAGAAGATCTTACTTATCTAAATGGAAGAGATTTTATAATTGGCATCTTTCACAGTATCTGGATCTACTTTCAGTGGATACCCCAGTTATTTTTTCCTACTTGTGTGAGTTACTTAAGAGTGGTTTTGCTTATTCCTCAGCGAAAGTTCACTTGTCAGCCATTTCTGCACAATACAAGAGGAATGCCAGGCACCCAGCATTACTGCAGCACAGGTTAAAGATGTATCGTCCAAGGCCAAGAATACAGCTTCCATGAGACCCAAAAATATATCTGGATGTGTTCTACATGAACTACAAAGTGAACTGGCACCACATCTGTGTGCCCTGTTCAGTCAAAGCTTCACCTCGGGCTTTGTCCCTACTGAATGGCACACTGCTACATAAAGGGGGAGCGATTACAGACCCTTGGGATTATCGTCTCATTAGCCTGACAAGTCTAATATGGTAAGACTATGGAGCACATCATTATGGACCTAATTAACAAGGATATAGGGAATCTCCAAACTCTAGATCCCACTCAATTTGGTTTTGTGAAAGGTAGATCATGCCTGCTCAACCTGATTGACTTCTTTGTGTCAGTCACCAGAGCTGTGGATGAGGCCAAGGCAGTTCATACAGCCTACCTTAATCTAGCCAAGGCATTTGATACCATTCCCCACTCAGGAATTATTGATAAGCTCACCAAACTAAGCATCAACCCCTGTATCACTAGGTTGGTTGCAAATTGGCTCACAAATAGAACCCACAGTATGAAAGTAGCGGACTCCAAGTTAGACTGCCGACCAGTCACGAGTGGAGTCCCACAGGGATCTGTCCTGGGTCCTCTCCTGTTTGGCATCTACTTCTCAAAAGTCTAGGCCAACACTGAGGGACTCTGGCTGACCAAGTTCGCAGATGACTGCAAGCTGGGAGCCATTATTAACTCCCCAAGTGATGTAGACATCCTACAGAAAGGCCTCACTGAGACCAGTGACTGGTGTCGAAACCATGGCCTTAAGCTTAATGCCAAAAAATATGTCGTCATCCCCTTTGGGGAAAAAAACACAATTCCCACTAATTACCATATCGATGGGAGCCCACTGAACACTGAAGGTGTTCTAAGAGATCTGGGGACACAGGTTGACAGCAACCTCTCCTTCGACCACCACATTGCCATTGTGGTCAGAAAGTCCTTTTGTGTGGCACATCTCCTTACCAAGGGTTTTACTTCCTGTAGAACACAGCCAATCTCTCGCTACTCTTCCCTTATTGGGCCAATCATCGAGTATAATGCCCCATTTAGCATGTACTTCACTAGACACATTGAGCAGCTGGGAAAGGCCACAAAAGTACCTCATGAAGAGGATCTTAGGCCTTAAACACTTGGACAGACTAAAAAAACTCCAATTATTCTCTGTCTCATATCATCTACTAAGAGGCGATCTCTGCTTGACTTACAAAGCCATGTCTGACCCAGCTCTGTTAGAAATGCTACAGCTAATGAAATCCCAATCCCTCCGCACCACATGCTCCAGAGACCTCAACCTCATTACCACAATCAACCATGCTGGAGGGACAGGTTTATAACCCAGAGACTGCCTATGCTCTAGAATAGACTTCCCATACATGTCAAGCAGAGCACCTCACTAGCCCTATTCAAGAGAAATCTTGATGCGTGGATGAGAAATAGAAAATTCACCCCAGGGATCACTCCAGTGGCTCTACTTGATAGAGGCACTGGGAACCAACATCGGGCAGCACGATGCCAGGGCATGTCTATGGGCTAGGCTTGTAAAGGCTCAGGGCCATTAGCCTAGTACACACCTGTGAACCTATGACCTTTCTTCCCTTCTCCACAGTCCTCTATTGAGAGGATCTTACACACCTTGGATGATGATATTTGGATAAAACTAAGGCTGTCAGGAAATCTGATCAACTTTTTGTTTCTTTGTATCCCAGGACTTTGGGTTCTAAGTAGACTTTTTCCTCTTGGATTTCTAAGGCTGTTTCAATTTATGTGTTTATGGTAAGAAATTCCCTGTTCCTGTAAAGGCTCAATTCACTAGGTCTGCGGCTTCTTCTTGTGCATTCTTTAAAGGTTTGGATACTAACACCATATTGGAGGCTGCCACTTGGTCTTCTGCTCATACTTTCACCAAGCATTACAAGCTGGATAGCATTTCTAAATCCAGGGCTGGGTTAGCCAGAGCCAGACTTCTTGGCTTTGTAGAAAGTTCCTCTGTTCCTTCTTCCTCCTAGGTTTCCCCCTAAGCTTTGGCATTCTTCCTCATGTTAAGAATACTGCAACATTAGAATAGAAGGACATAGAATAGTTGTGTAAAATCTTACCGTAACCTTAGATGTCCTCCTCTGAGTTGCAGCATTCCATCCCTCCCTCCTTCCCCTCCTATACCTTGTTCTTTCCTTGGATGGCAAATTATTATTTTTTCCTTACACTGGTTTTCCTCCTGGGGCATTTCAGTTATGAGGATTGTACATGCGGATGTCCTTTTATGGCTGACTTTCAGCAAGCCATACATGTGACGGCTCACATACTTGCAGTAGCTAAAAGCTGTTGTATGCTGGCTGGACATCGGGTTGCTTGGAGTGGAGGGTCTCCCACGTGTTAAGAATACTGCAGTATGAAAGAGAAGGACATCTAAGGTTATGGTAAGATTTTACACAACTATTCTTTACCAGCCATGTCAGCAGCACTTCCATAGTTACCGATTATGGATCTTTGAGCCCCTAGGTATAGAGTGGTGAAAATATTGTGCTCCTGGTACCACTCCTCCTGGCACTGGCATCCATAAACTTTTCTCCAAACATCTGTTATGGACTATTTATTCAAGTAGAAACTTTTCTCCCAGGGAGTTATTCTGATGTCAGAACCAGGTGTTATCATCTCCCTTAAATGCTCCTCCTCATCCAATTGAAATTTTCATCCTTGTGATTCGAGGAAAAGAGGTCAGTCTTCTCTCTCACCCCATGAAGAAACAGAATTTCTGGAATATTTGCAGCTAATGCAACAGAAGGGTGTTGGCCATCTTGAACCATTCAATGTCTTCAGAGATTGTTGCAGAGAAGGCCTGTAGTTTTATCCCTCAATCCTCCTGGATGGTTCCACCTTTAGTAGAAATTTTGAAAGATGCACACATGAGGTCCAGTACTCTTGCCTTGTGTACTTCTTGAATATATGGTAGTAGCAGTACTTGAGCTGCTGCAAAACAAGCAAATTATTTTAAGTTAAGAGTTCCTGTGAATTTAAATGGCTGGGAATGCTATGAGATGGAGATAATTGAATCCTTTTCATAGTAATTTAAATAAGGAACTGCATCCACTCTGCTGTTCATGCCACAGCCATTACCAGAAGTCTAGGACTGTAAAATCTTGGTGTTACATTTTCCCCATAAGTAATAAGGAACTTTTGCCCATCTGAATTCATACAAGACTCTTAACTTTTTGGCAGGCAGAAACAACAGGAAATAGCAATAATTTTCCTTCCAGTATTCAGACTGACTGAGCAAAACAAGAATATGACTAGAGTTCATAAGTGGGGCGGCCACACCCAGGGATGTAGGATAACGCTTCCACTCCTAACATACACACCACTACTAGTTTACTAAGTAGTATAGTCTTCTTGTGGATCACGATTTTAGGGAAAGGAGAAAAATGGCAATACTCTATGTGGTGATCTGTTGAGATGAAGAGTTTTAAATAGTCAGCAAGTTATGGTTGATGGGACTGTCTTCTTTGTTAAATGCCATTATTAATCATGGCATTTGTAAAAAGTGACATAAATACATAAATAAAGCAGACCATCTATGAAGTGTTTGGTAACCTGTAGCTGCTCTCCTGCCTGAAACTAGCCTGAAACTAGCCAAAATATTAAAATAATCACAGCTTATATAGTTATTTTCTTCTGCCGTTCCATAGATTATATACTTACACGTGACTCAGTTTTCATGTGACAGGTCAATGTATTTATTGTCCTTCATAGTCTGATCACTTGATTTCACATTAGTCCTCTTACTGCAGTTGTCAGTGAGTCTGCTCTTGAAAACAGAAATATTTTCAGTTTTGAGTCCAGCTGATATGAAATTAGTCTAGAGGCAGTAGAAAGGATTTTTTTTGCAGGAGAGGCAAGATGATTTGCAGGGTTATCTACTTGAACTTTGTCTTTTAAATAAACATTCAGATTTGAGAGACATAGGATGGGTTTTCTACTGGGTCTCTCTATAACCACAAAGAATCATCCTGATAAAATTTTATTCCTCCTTGTACTTCTGGAAATGGTTCTGCTGCATGAATGTCCTGAAAATTTTTTTTTTCAGAAATGAGATTACCATGCCAAACTCATGATTATAGGAGTGATATAGCCAACGACTGTATTATTGAAAATATGGAGTTTTCCTTTGATACTAACCAATTCAGTTCTCACTGAAATCTGAAAAGAGAAACGTTTGTTTCCATTCTGAACTGTGATAAAAAGAAAAAGTGGCAGAATGACAGTAGATCTGTGTGTCATAGGCGTAGATAAATATCTATCTTGTAGATAATTTGAAAGTGGAGGAGAAAAGATTTATTAAATGTTTTGCATGGTTTAGTCCCTTTCTTCTAACTGGTCCAGAACATTTCCAGAAAGGAAATATTTTCAGACATTTTTATTTCTACATCTTTGTGGAAAATTTGAGATGATGTTCTTCGTGTTTCACTGTTGCAGTCATTACATTTGGGTAATCTGCTGGCAGGTTGCCCTCAGTCGGCCTGATTAACAAAGTCTTGGATCCTACGTCAGTTGCTGTCCCTTCTTCCATGACGTCAGGTCGTCAAAGGTATAAAACATGCAGCCGATGCCATTACATCAGTCTTTCTTGCCATGCGGTGCCTGGGGAAACTATTTCTTGCTCCTTACCGATGTCAGTAAAAGTTAATAATTGCATTACTTGTGGAAAGCAAATACCTCATAAAGATTTTCATTTGTACTGTATTCCTTGCCTAGGCCTTGACCATGTGGCCTCGTGGTTTTGCCGTCCTTTCAGGCTTGTTGGCTGTTGGTGAAGCACCCACCAAGAGGAGAAAACGCTGAGAGAAGAAAGGAGCCACTTTTGAGATTTTAAGTATTTTTCCTCTGTTTATTTGCTAAGTTTTTCTGCATAGTTGCCTAGTTTGAGCATTTTCTGGCTTGTTAAACTTGATTTCTGCATTAGTAGCTGTATTTAGAGCACAACCAAAAGCTATTTACTGAATTTCCTGTTTGCACTTAATTTTAAAATCGTTTTTTTCTCAAAACTTGCATATTTTCTGTCTTTGGCCTAGCACTCTTGTGTGGGGTCATTTACTGTACTCAAAAAAAAAAAAAAAAAAAGCTCAGCACTTGTCTTAAAAGCATCTTCTTTTCAGGTTTAGCACTTCTGTATTATACAAAGTCCCTCACTAGCGAACCCCCCCCCCAGGAGTACCCACTTCCTTACTAAGTCCTCTCTTATTCAGTTACACCTAACTTCTTAATTTCTCTAGCATGTGAAGGGCCAGATGCTGGCGTCCTCCCTGTCCAGTTGGTGAATCTGGGAATATTGAGGCAATGTTACAACTGCCTCGTGTACACAGACAACGCTCTCCTCCTCCCACATAACGCAAATACTTGCGAGAGATGCAGCTATTTGGCCAAACTGGAGGCTGAGCTCTCTCAACTCAGGACTGGCAAGACCAGACAGGAGGAGAAGGCAACTACACACACCACAAAACCAGTCTCACATAAAGCTATCACAACAATGAATCAAACACATAAACACACTAAGACATACTGGAGGCTCTGAGCAAAAATTTACCTAAACAGCAGAGGCCTCCAAAGCAGACACCCAAGCAACTGCCACCTCATGACACACCACAGGCAACACATAAACCACAAAATCAGTGTGCAAAGCAGTCACAGCCCGTAAGGCCAAATACAACACCAAACATACTTGTCATAGGTGACTCCATAGTCAGACACACTGACGTCCCACTCACCAGGCTGAATAAGGAGAGGGTCACAGTAAGCTGCCTGTCGGGCGCTAGAATCCGCCACATAACACAAGCACTGGGTCACTCCACAGCAAGTACAAATATGACACAGTCATTGTCCATGCTGGTGTGAATGACCTGAGGCGTACCTCCCTGGACTACATGAAAAGAGACATAGAGGAGCTCTCTGATTATGTAGCTCAGGCAGGTATGACCCTGACCCTGAGCAGTATCCTTCCTTCAGCAAGAATGATGCCACAACATAGAGACAAGATGATCAGCTTTAACAATTGGCTTAATTTCTGGTGTCATTCAAAGGGATCCAGTGTCTGTCTACCTGGGATGACATGCTTGACAAGCCACGCTGCCAAGAGGCGGCTTGCACCTGTCACCCTGGGATTCCAGATATTGGCTAAGGCTCTTGCCACCCCATAGTGCCTTTTTAGGCAAGGCTCAAATTCTAAACCTACCACCCTAGAAAACAAAAATGGGAAGAAACTAAGGGTAATGCTGCTCAATGCCAGAAGTCTAAATCTCAAAATGCACGCACTCGAGGCCCTTCTCAGTGTGGAGAACATCGATGTCTGTGCTGTAACTGAAACCTGGTTCAAGGCTCCTGAGAGCACCCCGGCACTATCAGGTTTTACCTCATATCATGCGTTCCGGCCCCAAAACCCAGACCACACCACAAAAGTAGGGGGTGTATCCATATTCATCAAGGATACCTACACCTCCAGGTTGGTGGCAACGCACGAAGCATTGGAAACCATCCAGGTGCAATTAACCATAGGCAAAACTGCTCTACAATTTGTAGCATGCTACAGGCCACCCTCTCAAACTCAGGAATCCCACACAGCCTTCTTGAAGACACTGGAGGGTATAAATGTATCTCCAAACACCATTATATTGGGTGACTTCAACTACCTGAATATAGACTGGGAACATTACTCAAGCCCCAACTTTTTAGCCCAAAGGTTCCTGGAGTTCATAAATTCAAATGCCATGGAACAACTAGTCACCGTTCCCACAAGAGGAGAAAATATACTAGATCTCATCATCACAAACATGGGGACAAAATGCTCCACACTGGAAGTATATCCCTCATTGGTGAGATCAGATCATAAACTAATCTCACTGGAAATTCACATCCCGCCCCCACCCCAAACAAAAGACCACAGTGAAGAACTTCTCTAAAGCAAACTTCACACTACTCAAGACTGGTGTGGTATCCTTCAAGGCCCCCGAGCCAGTGGAAACCACAACCCAAGCTGCGGAAGCCCTTACAAATGCCTTCTGCGAACACCTCCAGGACTGCATGGATCAGGCAATCCCTAATAAAACCAAGACTCTTTCCACCAAGGGCAAATGTCCAGTCTGGTGGACCCCAGCCATAAACAAACTTTACAATAAGAGGAGAAAGCTGTCACATGATAGAGCAAAATCCATAAAGAAGACACCCTTGATCATTATTAGTAAAAATATGAGCACTCATAAAATCATCCAAGGCCAACTTTGAGAGAAAAATTGCCATAGATTCAAAAGACAATCATAAGGCCTTCTTCAGCTATGTTAGAAACCTGGGTGGAATCTCCCAGATATGCTCAGAATTAGTCCAAAATGATACAAAAATCACTGAACCCACAGACATTGCCAACATACTGGCGGACAGGTTCAGTGCAAACTTCACCCCTCTCCCCAAAGGAGAGATAACTATCCCAGCAGAGTGTAGCCTCCCAGACATCTCAAATGCAGGTAAAAGCTGCTCTCTCTAAAGCTAAAACACAGCATCAATGGAAACGGATGGTGTCCCCGGCTGTGTGCTACACGAACTCAATGAGGAACTAAACCCGCACATAAGGCAGCTGTTTAATCTTAGCCTTACCACAGGATACGTGCCCAAGGAGTGGCGTCGGCAACTGTGGTCCCACTCCACAAAGGCGGTGCCTCTCGGACCCTGGTAATTACGCCCATAAGCTTAACAAGCCTGGTCTGCAAAGCTATGGAGAGGATCATAATGGAACTCATAAACAAAGACATAGGGGACTTGCAGACATTGGACCCGACCCAGTTTGGCTTTGTCAAGGACAGATTATGCCTTTTGAACTTGGTCGACTTCTTCGAAACAGTCACCAAGGCCATTGATGAGGGAAAGGTAGTCCATACAGCCTACCTTGACCTTGCAAAAGCTTTCGACACAATACCCCACTCAGGTATTATAGAGAAACTTACCATCTTAAATGTAAACCCATATGTCACAAGATGGGTTGCAAACCGGCTAAAGGACAGAACCCACAGGGTCAGAGTTGCTGGCACCATGTCAGACTCCAAGCCGGTCACAAGTGGTGTCCCACAGGGCGCAGTCCTTGGCCCCTGTTGTTGCATCTACTTCTCAGAAGTACAGGCAAACATAGGAGGACTATGGCTGACAAAGTTTGCAGATGACTGCAAACTGGGCCATAGTGGAAAGTACATCGGACACAGATATCCTTCAGAGGGGTCTCACGGAAACTGATAGCTGGTGCCAGAGCCATGGCCTGAAGTTAAATGCCAAAAATGTATAGTCATACCCTTCGGAAAAACAAGGTAACCCCAAGCTACCATATAGGTGGCAATCCACTAAGCACAGAAGAGGTTATCAGGGACCTGGGGACCCAGGTTGACAGTGGCCTTTCTTTGACACTCACATTGCTAAAGTGGTTAGAAAGACCTTCTACATTGCCCACCTGATCATGAAGGGATTCACATCCATATCAAGTGAGGTCATTGTTCCCCTGTACTCTTCACTTATCAGACCAATGATCGAGTACAATGCCCCATTCGGGATGTATCTCACCCGACACCTGCAGCAATTGGAGAGACCCCAAAAGTTCCTCACCAAAAGGATAAAGGGATTCCAAAATCTGTCATATGCTGCCAGACTGAAGAAACTCCAGCTCTATTCAGTCGCATACC